>NC_047525.1:14005588-14198088 GCF_902827115.2 Pseudochaenichthys georgianus | reverse complement strand
GCCCCGGCTTCATTTTTTCTGTGCAATTCTTTTTTTATTCATCCTACTCAGATATGCTGATTGGAATATAAAGTTGTTGATGATTGCGTCTTTTCTTCGTCTTCTCCTTTCTTGTGTCATCATGATCGCAGAGTAAGGAAAATCAATTTGCCAGTATAATACTCTTCATCAATTGGAACTGGGTGATAATGATGTTCTACACCTGTGCGAGTGTGTGTGTGTGTGTGTGTGTGTGTGTGTGTGTGTGTGTGTGTGTGTGTGTGTGTGTGTGTGTGTGTGTGTGTGTGTGTGTGTGTGTGTGTGTGTGTGTGTGTGTGTGTGTGTGTGTGTGTGTGTGTGTGTGTGTGTGTGTGTGTGTGTGTGTGTGTGTGTGTGTGTGTGTGTGTGTGTGTGTGTGTGTGTGTGTGTGTGTGTGTGTGTGTGTGTGTGTGTGTGTGTGTGTGTGTTAGGGAGAGTGTATGGAACAATATGGCTTCTTCATGATTCATTACGTTCTAATGTCGCTGCGTGAATAAAGACGTTGCATGCCCGTTGAATTACACACGCCTCACACTAATGGCTCTGTAAAATAGGCCAGACCAGCGTGCATGCAGCCCCCCTATCACACACACTCACACACACTCTTTGTTCATGGACAGGTAAAGCAGACAACCATGAAGTCGACGACATGCTGCCGATGACAATAACTGCGGGAGCGTCTGTATCAGCGAATTGTGGCTTGTTTCGTCTGCCTCTGCCTGTCAAATTAAAATTAGCTTTGCATGATCACTATTTAGGAGATTCAACGAGAGGGGCTAAAAGGCCAGTTCACTGCAATACAAAAAAAGTTCCCTTTAAATGATATGTAGTCAGGCAGATTGGCTGATGAGGTTTTGAGATATGTTCGATTCCAGTATAATGGAGGTGCGTTTTATTTCTGTCCCTCAAAGAGCTAATAAATGACCTTTGAAAATCTCAGAAACAGAAACAGTTTTCCAGAGGCATGAGTGCCCGATAAATTCAAAGTCAAGTATCTCAAAACTTCTGTAAATGAAACCAAATCTATCTAACTGATACAATACCATTCCATCTTTTGTGTTTGTGATCGTAGCTCTTTAAATGGATGACATTGGTGAGCCAAATGAAAAACATAAAAATTGTCAAGACAAAACACAATACAGGACTTGTAACATATACCATGAGCCCAGAAAATAAAGGGTGGATATATTACCAAAACATTTGAAGTTCAAGAGTAAAGTCACCTTATCTCATGCCCAATGTATAAATAGCTCAGATATAGATATGTGTCTACTAGGGGTGTAACAGTTCACAAACATTTCGGTTCGGTACGTACCTCGGTTTTTAGGTCACGGTTCGGTTCGGTACGTTTTCGGTACAGCAGAATTTTTTCACAAAACATAAAAGATTTTTAGTTTTTTTTTAATTATTATTAAACTGTGAATAATGTATTCACTCAAATAAATACAAAATATAATAAAATAAACATTAAGGTGCAGCATTTCGATGAACTGAAATAATCTGTATTTGAACTTTACTGTCGGCCTACTAGTACTCACAAAACATAAAGTATTAGTTTTGGGTTTTTGATTATTATTAAACTGTGAATATTCACTCAAATAAATACAAAATATAATATAATAAACATTAAGGTGCAGCATTTCGATGAACTGAAATAATCTGTATTTGAACTGTACTCTACTAGTACCTAAGCAGCCAATTTGACATTATGACTTGCTTGTAATTTTTTTAAAGAAAAATTAACTTGTCCACATTGCTTGCCGAAAGAGCAGATCTGCTGGCACTAACAATGTCTCTGTCTCTGTCTGCTGTGGAGAACACCCTCTCGCTAGGGACAGAGGTAGCAGATACAGCCAGGTAGCGCTTTGCTAACATAACAACATAAGGATATTTGGCGTTTGTAATAGCTTTGGCTCGGTCGAAACTTTTTACAAGTGGTGGAGGCTTAAATGCTAGTGGGAGTTGGATTTGCACTTCAGTAATTTTTCTTTTGGTACCGGTGATATTCACGTTCGGGTGATGCCTTTTCAAATGAGTGCAGGTTTGATGTATTGCCAGCCGCGTAACCAATTTTAGTTGAAACAATGCCAACAAACAGCTTTGGTTCGGTCCACCTGTCTTTGTCCGTCATCCTTGTACGTAACTGTGAAACTAAAATGTTCCCAAACCGGAGAATTAAAATGATGCTGGAGGATTTTCGAGCTCAACTTTATCTGCGTTCGCCATTTCGACAGTTCCTCAAATTACTGACTAAATATGAACGCATCCCTGTGACCAGCTCTCATAGTATGCCTCTCGTCCAATGAAATGACTTGGTCACTCGATGACGCGTTGAAATTGCACTGATCGCTGCGTTCCTGCAGCCCTGCGTTCCTGGGCTGCAGGAACGCAGCGATGAAAAAAACTTGGGTGAAAGTAATGTGCTTGGTTGACCAATCCAACCATCTCGATTCTACTGCACACGTGGGCTTCTTTGCTTATTACTAGGGCTGTCAGTCGATTAAAATATTTAATCGCGATTAATCGCATGATTGTCCATAGTTAATCGCGATTAATCACAAATTAATCGCACATTTTTTATCTGTTCTAAATGTACCTTAGAGGAATATTTTTCAAGTTTGTAATACTCTTATCAACATATGAGTGGACACATATGCTTTATGCTAATGTTTATTATCATTTGAACGATGACAAATATTCTCATGAATATTAAACACAACAACCTCTGAACATTACAAATATTCGCCGCAATTCAACCTGGAACCTCTCTCATACAATCCAAATGGTGTGTGTGTGTGTGTGTGTGTGTGTGTGTGTGTGTGTGTGTGTGTGTGTGTGTGTGTGTGTGTGTGTGTGTGTGTGTGTGTGTGTGTGTGTGTGTGTGTGTGTGTGTGTGTGTGTGTGTGTGTGTGTGTGTGTGTGTGTGTGTGTGTGTGTGTGTGTGTGTGTGTGTGTGTGTGTGTGTGTGTGTGTGTGTGTGTGTGTGTGTGTGTGTGTGTGTGTGTGTGTGTGTGTGATGGATCGTTGGAGCTATGTGCAACTCAAGGCATATGCTCGAACGGGGGCTGTCTGGACGCTGCAATCATGTTGCGCACTATCCGTGCTGAGTGTGCTGACTTTTCGTACAATGTCCCACTGTCTGGCTACCTGCATAAAGTCAAGTGCTCGGCACAGTTGTGGCGAAATGTCGCTCCTCTGTTTTCATTTAAACAGCTCCTTATATCCGTTAGCGCAGCTAGCTAGCACCAGATGCTAACAACAACAATACACGTAAGGTCTCTCTCTCGCTCGCTCGGGCCACACATACACACACCCTCCCGGTCCTCCCAATAGCCAGGCGGTGCCTGCCGGTGAGCGTGGAAGTGTGGTCTAATGCAAGCGGGCAGCAGGAGCGGGGCTGTCAGCATCAGCTTGTAGATGGTATTTTAAAGTCGATGCGCTCTGAAACTACGGGGCAGCCGAGGAAAAAAAAATACTCATGCGTTAATCGCGTTAAAATAATTAGTGGCGTTTTTCCGCGTTTTTTTCTCAGCGTTTTTCCGCGTTATTAACGCGTTAACTTGACAGCCCTACTTATTACACTTTGTCACCTGACATCAGGAGCACTTTCTCTGAGCGTCTTATATTGCTGCGCCGTTAAAAAAAAAAAAACATACGTAGTGATAACACACAAAACTACTTCTCATACGACATAAGGGGATGCAGGCTGGAGTAAAGACACAAAAGTTCCCCTTGGAAAATCCATCATATTAGAGACAGGCAACATCACCAAGCCAAATCTACTAACTGAGCCTCAACACACTCTCACTCCCTAAGCGTCCAGAAGCGACGTTTGGTCAGTGTCCGTGGCGTCCAGTTGTGACGCTCCTAGGCTCCTTCAGCGTCATAGAGGGACGGAAATAGCTTTCAATTTATTGCAATGTATTCCCATCTGCGTTGGGATTTGACGCTCATGGAAGCACGGCATTCGTTTGTGTCGGCTGCCCTTAAAGGCAATGTGAGCGTCCATTCCCATTGGATAACGGAGAATTGTACACCCGGAAGTAAGTATTCCCCTTACTGTCGATTGATTTTACAGTGATATCTGCACTACTCATCAACTAAATAACACCAGATTATCCTTGTTAATTACACAACATTGATTGGTTTAAATTGTGTGCAATGCTTTTGTATTTTTCCCCTTCGTTTCGGAGAAACAAATATTTTTTCTGAGTAAAGGATGGCAGAAGACACGACACTACCCAGAATCCCCAGCTATCGTTTGGACTACACCATGTGCTCTGTTTGACAAACCCCGTGATAGTACTCAAGCTCCTCAAGCAGACTGTCCAAAACTGGATTTGAAGGGTCCACCGCGTCCCTCCCCCACCCGGTCCCCAGAACTACACATGCTGGCTATTGTGTTTCGCAAAATGTTCTCTATGGCACGTCTCTACTGGGAGTTGTAGTTTTAAAAGACGTTTTTGTATTTCACATAATAAGAAGTTGCCAGTATTAAACTGTGTACATCCCTGGAGGTTTAGGGGATAGGAAACACTCACATTTAAAACATATAATTAATAAATGGGTGAAAATTGCTTGTGCCCATAATGGGCAGTATTAATATATATACCCACATGCCAGCTAAGGTCAGAAGAGCTTTATTTAACAGCTGGTCTTATGTGTGTGACCCCTGTCGTTAATTGATAACATTACATTACATTACATTAATTGATAAGCCTGAAACATGCACTTGTCAAGGTTCAGAGGCACATTTTGCAAATATGGCAGTAGCCATCGATCAGCTTAAGATAAGATATACTTTATTGATCCCAAGTTGGAACATTTGCGTTACATTAGCATGTGTAACAGTTAAATATGCAGTGGTGTTTATTTGAAAATCATTTAGTATAATCACACAAATTCTGTGTTTTATATTCAACAATTATGTGTTCTTTATTTATTGATTGTTCAATACCTGACAAGGCCGGAGATGAAATATCTACATACATCTTATAAGAGTATAATACATTATGTATAATATCAGTTAAAATAAGTGCTTCAACATAGTTAACATTGCTGGAGGTATGCACAAATATTGATAGATGTCTTGTAATGCACTATTGAGGAACCTGCGACCCAAGTTTTTCATTCAGTGCAGAACTACACCATAGTTGTGTAGGCCTATATGATATGTCAATAAACCTTAGAAAATCTTGAAAGGGATGTGCAAAATAGTCATTATATACAGTCTTTAATGAACTATTAGTAGAGAATAACGAGTAATGAATATACTTTATAGGGATCCTATTAATATCTAATAATAAATATAAAAATGTAATAACATGCTTTAACCACTAGGTGTCCCTTTATATCAGCTGTGCACCTTTATGGTGTAAATACAGCCTATCTACCAATTGGATCAAATATAAAAGTGAGCCGAATTAGTGTTGATACTGCAAGGAGACGTATTGTGTGAAAAGAAATGTAAGATGTTGTTTAATGGCTGATATATTTATGATCCACGTCACGTTTTCAGTTCCTCATGTTTGTCTAGAAGTCTTCTCATCAGGGCTCTATAAATATAGAACTACGGCAGATATGTAATATTTAATGCAGCCGAACCGTGTATTACAATGCCGTTATGTGATGACTTTCAAAGAGAAAAGCAAGCACACTCGGAATACATTTTCTTTTTTTTTTTTTTATGTTTTCGGTCTGTTTCCGGTATTTGTTAATGACGATGTGTGCTGTGAGATGTGAGACTGGAATTGCACAGGGGGAAATAAAGTAGGCTATCTTTAGATGCGGATTTTGTTAAACTAATATGTTTGCGCTGTGGACCAACACTATACATTGACGGGGAAGGGGGTAGCAATAAAGATAACACCATTAAACAGTTACACAACATAACAGAAATAATATCGATAGCAGCGTCCCTTGCAACCACCTTGGTAACAATGAAAACGTCGCGATTTCCTGAAGTAATCTTCGTAATAACTAGCAAACTAAAGATCATGTACATCCACTGCACACATAATCTGAAATAACAACTCATATTTCTCGCATCAAATGACATCAAAACGCATTTTAATGGCCAAACTAACTTTAAAATAGGCATTTCCACCGAGAATAAAACGAAGTTCGGCCATGTTTTCTTTTTCAGCAGGGAGAAATTTGAAGATCACGTGACATAGACGCCAGCCATTGGAATGAATGGTGAACAAAAACGAGAGGGGTCTGCCTGCAGACCTCCACTCTCAGGACAGTTCCGGTGCAGACCTCCACTCTCAGGACACCTCCACTGTCAGTACAGGAAGTGCACACTAAGAATTCCAAAATAAAATCACCACTATCAGTACAGTGCCACTTTCCAAATAGGAAATGCACGCAAATACAAAATAAAATCGGATCGTGACGGATCGTGACACTTAATATAATACATATGTATATATGTATATATATATATAGATATATACGGACATCTTGTATTGTAGTTACTATCAGTACAGCCGCAGCGCCACTTTCAGAACAGGAAATGCACGCAAATACAAAATAAAATCGTACTGACACTTATTATATACATAAAGTATATAGATATATATAAAAATAGGGACACCTTGTATTGTTTACTCTCAGTACAGCACCACTTTCCGAACAGGAAATGCACGCTAATACAACATAAAATAGCACTGACACTTATTATCTATATATATATATCTATATAGATATATATATATTTATTTATATATATAAATACGACATCTTGTATTTTAGTTACACCCGCTAGACAACAGTGGAAGGTTCGAGAAACAACCGTGTTTGCCGGGTGCACCGCGGCGGAGGTGGAGAGGTTCCAGCTGGGAACCTCCACCCCGCTGCGGGACCCGTGGGACCCCTGGACGGTGCGTCTTGGTCACGCTTCATATCGGCCGGCGCGGAGGCCCTCCGACAGTGGGTCGCGTTTGCCATTCGATCAGTGAGAGGAGAGGAGAAAAATGCAAAAACAATTGTCAAAATCCGTTAATATATGGATGAGTGTGGGGGGGGGGGGGGGCTGGACACAGGCCGTGGGGCGACACCCGAGACCGGGCAATGTCCCCGGTAGAAACTGGGTGAAATAACCTAAAAAATAATAAAACCGGGGAAAAGTGGAAAAAAGTGTCCGAAAATAGGCACTCGTGAGGAGGGCAGAGTCCCCTGTCAACTCCCGTTACATATCTCCATGGCAACCTGATCTCACCAGAATGCGTGACTCCACCACGACTCCTTAACACCACAATGCGTGGTGGACTCACGAACTTTGTTACATTTGCGTGTCGGCACCACGCAAACAAGCCCAATGTAAAGTGAATGAGGCTCCTTTGTCGTGGTGCACACACGCATTTCTACAACGTCCTTCAGGGAGCTTTTATTCTATAAAACGTTTTTAAAATATACTTTATAGCTTGTAGTAACTCGCGGGAGGCTTCTTTTATTTTATTTGTATTCATAATAATTTTTATTTTTCGTCAGAATGTATTATGGTGCATTATTTACGATTTTTTTGTTCTAAAAAAACAGTGCATTGTGTGTAATACAACTGGGATTTTTATTAAATTAGTTAGTTTTTAAGGAAGGCCAGAGCTTCAGCCGTGTCCAATAGATTGTTCCCTTTAGTTAACGTTTTTTAAAAGAACATTATATTCCTATTTGATCATGTCCCCTTTATTGTATTACGGAGAGCAATGTGAGCATCCATTCCCATTGGATAACGGAGGATTTTACACCCGGAAGTAAGTATTCCCCTTACTGTCGATTAATTTTACAGTGCTATCTGCACTACTCATCGACTCAAAAACACCAGATTATCCTTGTTGATTACACAACATTGATTGGTTTAAATTGTGTGCAATGCTTTTGTATTTTTCCCCTTCGATTCGGAGAAACAAATATGTGTTCAGTTTAGGATGGCCGAAGACACTACACTACCCAGAATCCTCAGCTATCGTTTGGGACTCCACCATGTGCTTTGCTTGACAAACCCCGTGATTTGTCCTCAACCTCTGTGATTGGATGTTGGAGTGGCAGTGCGCGAAGTGTACGCTGAGCGACAAACAGCATTTTGAAATGGAATGAAACCCATCACGCCACACTATTCAAAACAGGAATCGAACATGTCCTACCCCCCCCCTTAGGTCACAGGCTCCTCCAACGGTGCAACACAATAAAACAGATACACAGAAAAAATAGTGCAAGTCAATACAAAAAGAAAATTAGTAAAATAGTAAAAAGTGAAATAGTGCAATAAGAGTCTATACAAGGGATTGGAATATGATATATTAAACAAATCCTTTCTAAGTAGCAGCCAGATTAATTCTATGGATGTTATTTCAAAGTTCAGGTGTTTAATAGTTTTATGGCCTGTGGGATGTCCAGCTGCAGGTGGAGAGGATGGGTGGGGTTATCTGTCTGTCCAGCTGCAGGTGGAGAGGATGGGTGGGTTATCCATCATGGACAACAGCCTGTTCAGTGTCCTCCTCTCCAACACAGCTTCAAAGGGGTCCAGCTTGATGCCGATGACAGACCCAGCTTACCTGATCACTTTATTGATCCTGCTGGTGTCACCGGCTCTGATGCTGCCCCCCCAGCAGACCGCAGCAAAGAAGAGTGCACTGGCCACAACAGACTAGAAGATCTCCAGCATCTTGCTGCACACGTGGAAGGATCTCAGCTTCCTCAGAAAATAGAGTCTGTTCATCCCCTTCTTGTACACAGCGTCAGTATGAGGGCTTTCTTTAAGGTTAACCTGGTATTTTTACTCCACTACATTTATTTTAGTTACTTTACAGATTATGATTAATGATGTGAAATATAAACAACCCTTAAAGCAGACTTTAGTTACACCTGAGTAAAATTCAGGGAAGGTGATTGTCAAGTGTCAACAATCAGGAGAGATATTTGATTGGAGGACTGGCTTATCTAAAGCCAGTTGAGTAGCACTTGAAATGTTTTTGCTCTATGAAGCCTGATGTACTTTATGATTCTGTTTTCTTCAAGGTTGTATTTTGTTGGTCGAACACACTTATTGTAAGTCGCTTTGGATAAAAGCGTCAGCTAAATGCAATGTAATGTAATGTAATGATTGTTGGTGCTTGAGAAGACTAAATATGTATCTGCAGATCCCTATAAAGTATATATATTACTCGTTATTCTCTACAAATTAATTAGTTAATTAAAAACTGTATATAATTGCTATTTTGGACATCCCTTTTCAAGATTTCAATATTACTCTAAACGTGTAATAACGTGCTTTAACCAGTAGGTGGTTTGGGTTAAAAAGCTGTCAAGTTTACAGTGTTAACAAAATAAAATATACTGCTGTTTCTGGTTTAGTTTACGACGGATATATTTAGTTATTGTTTTGATATTTGTAACACAAAAGCGATGGAAAAACCCCACAGCAACACAGAAAAGATAGTCTTAACATGAGTAGTTAATAAAAAACAATAATATCAAACAAATTATTACTACTAACTTTATTGTGAAATTAAAACAGAACGGTAAAAGAATAGTTTCCGGTCTATTTTGAGGCCAGATCTCTGTAGATAAAGAAAGAACTACGACAGATGTGTACTATTTACAATGCATTCATGTGATGACTTTCAAAGAGTAAAGCAAGCACTGCTGAATAAAGTATGATTTATCTTTAACGAAACGTTTTTTTTCATATGGAATGCAGTTGGAGGTCAACCAATCACAGAGCTTGAGGCAACGCGGAACAATAGCTGAGGATTCTGGGTATTGTAGTGTCTTCGGCCATCCTAAACTGAACAAATCTTTGTTTCTCCGAATCGAAGGGGAAAATTACAAAAGTATTGTACACAACTTAAACCAATCAATGTTGTGTAATCAACAAGGATAATCTGGTGTTTTTTAGTTGATGAGTCGTGCAGATATCACTGTGACATCAATCGACAGTAAGGATAATACTTACTTCCGGGGTAAAATTCTCCGTTATCCAATGGGAATGGATGCTCACATTGCTCTCCGTAATACAATAAAGGGGACATGATCAAATTGGAATATAATGTTCTTTTAAAAAACGTTAACTAAAGGGAACAATCTATTGGACACGGCTGAAGCTCTGGCCTTCCTTAAAAACTAACTAATTTAATAAAAATCCCAGTTGTATTACACACAATGCACTGTTTTTTTAGAACAAAAAATCGTAACTAATGCAACATAATACATTCTGACGAAAAATAAAAATTATTATGAATACAAATAAAATAAAAGAAGCCTCCCGCGAGTTACTACAAGCTATAAAGTATATTTTAAAAACGTTTTATAGAATAAAAGCTCCCTGAAGGACGTTGTAGAAATGCGTGTGTGCACCACGACAAAGGAGCCTCATTCACTTTACATTGGGCTTGTTTGCGTGGTGCAGACACGTAAATGTAACAAAGTTCGTGAGTCCACCACGCATTGTGGTGTTAAGGAGTCGTGGTGGAGTCACGCATTCTGGTGAGATCAGGTTGCTCCATGGTGTCATTTGAGCGAAACACTTTTACGAGAACCAGGCTGGGGGGTCAAAAGGGCTTGACCAAGGCCGACCCAAAGTGCACCGTGGTCGGACTCATCACCTCCGTGATGAGTCTCCATTGTGATTTGAAAACTTCCATCAAACGAGTCCTTCGGTGGGCGGGGAAAAAAACGCGTCAGAATCGTCACTTCCTGTACTGACAGTGGAGGTGTCCTGAGAGTGGAGGTCTGCACCGGAACTGTCCTGAGAGTGGAGGTTTGCAGGCAGGCTCCCATGAAAAAAACGGGGTTTGTCAAACAGAGCACATGGTGTAGTCCAAACGATAGCTGGGGATTCTGGGTAGTGTAGTGTCTTCTGCCATCCTTTACTCAGAAAAAATATTTGTTTCTCCGAAACGAAGGGGAAAAATACAAAAGCATTGCACACAATTTAAACCAATCAATGTTGTGTAATTAATAAGGATAATCTGGTGTTTTTTAGTCGATGAGTAGTGCAGATATCACTGTAAAATCAATCGACAGTAAGAGGAATACTTACTTCCGGGTGTACAATTCTCCGTTATCCAATGGGAATTAGGGATGTCCCGATCACCTTTTTTTGCTTCCGATCATTTGATTTTGATCCGATCTTTATGCAATGCATTAAGAGAAAACAAAGGTAACAGATAACGGCTGGTCATCCAACGCGATGAATTCAGCTATCTTGGGTGCTATTGTTTGGCCTTTTCACTGTTCTGGGGCAGTTTCTCTTTCCTTTTAAAAGTGTCGGTTGTTTCAGTGCCGTTACCTGAGTGGCCGCTGTGTACTCGTCGTGTTGTTGTTGGTGTTTGTTTCTCAGGTAGCGTATTAGATTGGTCGTGTTGAAGGTAGCTCTGTTCTTTCCACTACGCGGAACCTCCGCCTTGCAAACATTGCATCTGGCTGTTACACTGCCTTCGCTTTCAAATTTCTAATACTTCCAAACTCCTGACATTTTCTCTGTCCCGATTCCCGAGTCACCAGCTGAACGTAGCCTCTCGTTAGCTTACTGCTACTATTAGACACTGCGCCCACTCTGTTGCCAGCTTTGAGAGAAATAGGCACTATGAAAACAAGCCCAAAAGAAGCAACACATACATGATGTTGTGTAATTTTAAACCAAAACTAAGGCCTCAGGATGACTTTAAGACGTGAACATGGTCATTTTTGTTTTGTAACATTAAATAAAAAATTTAAAAATCTGATAAAAAAAAAGAAAATCCCCGATTTTTTTCTCCCGATTCTGACCTTTTGAAAATCACGTGATCGGCTCCGATACCCGATCACGTGATCTGATCGGGAGATCTCTAATGGCAATGGACACTCACATTGCCTTTAAGGGCAGCCGACACAAACTAGACCCTCCAGAAAAACGCGATTCTGCGATCGCAGAATTTACCGCATAATCAGCAAAATGGCGTAGATTTTTAAAAGTCCGCATATTTATCAAAAGGCCGCATAATCCCCGCATTTTTCCACACAACGTTGAGAGAAAAAAAAGTTAACTCCTCTTGACGTGAAGTGATGATGATGTTGACGCGACGTCATCAGCTCGCGCATCACAGAAGGTAAACAACACCGTAGAGTGAACGTGTGGAGCTCACACGAGAGAGAAAACACCAAGATGAAAAAATCTAATCCATCTCATTTACCGACGAACATTTCTGCTAAAGACCGGGCAAAGCAGTACCCCGATGTCTTGCACGAAAGTGGGGGGAAACTATTCTGCACCCCGTGCAACTGTGTTGGAGCATAAGAGAAAATCCACGGTGACGACCCACTTTGATTCATTCAAACATTCGAAAATGCTTTCTGCTGCTGCGGACAAGAAAGCCAAACAACTCACGTCCACCGAGGCATCAACCTCCAAAACCCTTTCCAGGGCTACAAGAAACGAGGTGAGAAGCCTACAAGATTGAAGCTGGTCAGATAACGAACGAGTAAATGAAAACAGAATGAGGCGGAGAAGTGTGTGTGTGTGTGTGTGTGTGTGTGTGTGTGTGTGTGTGTGTGTGTGTGTGTGTGTGTGTGTGTGTGTGTGTGTGTGTGTGTGTGTGTGTGTGTGTGTGTGTGTGTGTGTGTGTGTGTGTGTGTGTGTGTGTGTGTGTGTGTGTGTGTGTGTGTGTGTGTGTGTGTGTGTGTGTGTGTGTGTGTGTGTGTGTGTGTGATTAAAATAGCCCAATTGCTTTTACACTAAATACACATTGGATGTGTTTAATTGAATAGTAAAGGGGTTTAACGTTAGTGGCAGGTTGTGTGTGAGAGAGAATAAATAAATAAGACAGCCCAATATTTATTTTTTCCGCATATTTCGCAACTTTCCGCATATTTCGCAACTCCCCGCAATTTCACCGCATAAAATCACATAAAACCCTGCATGTTTGATTGCATAATCAAGGATTTTTGCCCCCATAATCAAGGATTTTTGCCCGCGTTTTTCTGGAGGGTCTAACAAACGAATGCCGTGCTTCCATGAGCGTCAAATCCCAACGCAGATGGGAATACATTGCAATCAGTTGAAAGCTATTTGCGTCCCTTTATGACGCTGAAGGAGCCTAGGAGCGTCACAATTGGACGCCACGGACACTGACCAAACGTCCCTCCTGGACGCTTAGCGAGTGAGAGTGTGTTGGTTTTTCAGGTCTCAGGCTCGAAAATGACATTCCCAGAACAAATGACCATATCTTCCCTTCTAAAAGGGTTAAATGATAAACCTGTGAGTTGGATGTAGAAAAGTCAGAATCAATATAGATGTTTTTTATTTGAAAGAAAATTCAGATTGAACATGGTAAAAAACTGTAAATTATAGTGTCCGTCCAAATAATATGGTGTACTTATAGTGAAAACTAACCTTGGATGATGGGTTAGTTGACTAAAAGCTTTAGGAATCCAAAGTACAACATATAATAAATACCCTGTATCAAGATTGATGCAAAACAAGTGATATTTGACCTTTTTAGACAGATTTAGCCAAAAGAAACTCCTTCGAACCTTGTTCGATTTTGACATGTGACATCTCTTTCTGACCGTCAGAGCCAATGGAATCGAAGGGGAATCTCCCCACACACACACATTTTTTTTTTTTTAAATGGCGTCTTCGCGCAAGCAGTTTTGCTCCAGAGCGAAGCTGTCTCTAGGTTTGACATCTCAAAACCGAAAAGCTGATTTATTTCTCATGGATTATCAGAAATCATTCAAAGTGACACAGACACATTGGATTAACCTATGGATTAACTTCAGCATCGTTTTTTATCGTTTTAATGCCATTGAAGACCACTTTTGACCAGACTACCACACAGGTGAGCCATTTTGCCGTTTTTGGCTAACTAGTTCCATATGTTTTGATGTGTGTTCTTGTTATGATCTCCGAGAGTTCGTATCATTGAGTGATAATGAGGGTACCCATCGATTCTGTGTCTCCTCACGATGTGAAACGATGGGTTGAGATGTGCAGCAAAGATAAATAATAAGGTGTTGTGAGTGAATTTCGGTGCAGTCATCTGTTAGCATTTTTCGCTCGTTGCTAATTCAGAGACTCAGCGTTAGCATTGTGGGGTTTTTAAAAAAAAAAAGATGTAAATGATCAATTAGATGAGTTTCTTCCCGTTACATGGATATAAAACATTCATAGTTTATTAAATGAACATGTCCTGAGGCTCAGACACTGTTTTCTGCAAGATATTGCAGGAGGCCCCCGGAACCGGGGTCTCTCGGGCTTAACAGGTTAATAAAAGCTAACTATCAAGCACATATTATTGTATTGCAGGAAGGCGCCTCAGCAGACAGTCTCAGTGACTCCTGGCCTGAGTCAGCTGTAGTCTGGGTGGGGTAGGCTATGGGGGGGAGGCAAAAAGGCAGTACAATAAGTGGGTAAGGAGGGAGAAAAGAGGGAAAAGGGCAGACAGACACACTGCCAGGCACCCACATCTCTTTCTCCCTCTGTTCCCTCCCTTTGTGTACCGTGTGGAATAACATACCTTTTCTTCCCCTCCCCCTCTCTGTGAAGCGATCAGGGCCCCTGATAGTGATGGCGATTACAAAAACCACAGGAGCATCCACCCCACCAAAACAAAGTGTTTTTCAGCGCCTGTTTTTTCAGCGCCTGGCGCCACCCGGAGTATTGTAAACAATAAACATGTACTGCGGCGTGCACACATCATCACAGGTACAGTGTGGCATTGTCAGCAATACGTGGTGCATTCAGGAGCAGAGCGTGCAGGGATGAGTGACAGCTATAAGTCTGCGCACTTCCTGTGAACTTCTCATCAACTGTGCACACACACGGGCGGCCTGTGCAAAGTTTGGCTTTCCCATCGCTTACCAACTTCACCTGTCCTTTGTCTGAGTCTTTTTAAAGACTTTCCTACAACATATAAGCATGCATGTGGTGGCTTTTGCTGAATCGAGTGTTTAAAAAGCGTTCTTTACCTCTGCACAGCCTCCCTATCTTTATATCTGCCATGGCCGGCTCGCAGCCCCGGCTTGCGTTGAAGCAGTTCTGCTAAACGGTGGACTCGTAGCAAATTGACTATTACTTCAAAGTGGCCTGTGATTATGTCCCTGAGTGATTAGAGGGGCTGTTAAGAGGGAGCCACTTGAGCATTGCCAGTGAACCCATGAAGGAATGCCGGCTCGGTGCCGACCGGCGAGGGAAAACGCCGCTGGAGACGCACAAATCCCAGAAAGGCAACGACCATGCAGCGCTGCAGAACTCAGGGTGGAGAAGCAGGAAAGACAGAAAAGGGAAGAGAACATGTAGTTGTAGCTGCAGAAGAAAGAAGCTTCAAAAGATGCCATGAGGGATGAAAGGAAAGCAAACCCTATACCTAACAGAAAGCTCAGTTTTAACCAAGAAGACAAGACTTGTCTGGCTTGCTAATTGCTATCTAACGACAAATGTAAACACAAAACAGTAGCAAATGTCAGTGACTTCAGTTTAAAGATGTTTACTGCAATATTGGCGATCAAAAATCAGTGGTGCAATGTAACTAAGTGCACTGTACTTGTAAGTCCAATGATGAGGTACTTGTTTTCTTTTGAATGCCTCCTTAAACTGAGATCTTTATGCATTACAGCAGCTCCATTTGCAACATCCACAAGACAAGACTGACTTACAATCACTAAGGACAATATGTTCAAGACTTCTGGAATAAGTACATTTAATGTTGTGATGTGTAAACATACACGTACGCAGTGCACTCAGGGCAGCACAATCATTAGCTAAACACACCAGGGTACAAGACCTCCAAACACTTCCATTACATTACAATTGTTACCACATTTCCAAACTTTTCAGCAGCAAACTGTTCTTGTTTGCCCTTTTTCCCCTTCATCTCCACATCAAACAGACAATAGAGACAGAGGAAGAGGAGGGGGGATGAAAGAATGGGAGAGAGAGACTGGCAGAAAGAGACCCGGGGAGCGAGGCCCGTTTAAATGGGAATAATAAGCTTCTATCTCAGGCAATTAAGTCTGCATTTGATACTTATCTCAGAGCAGAGGTCCACTGTGCCATCTAAAGAAAATGTTTGCGTTTGAAAAACTCCATCACATAAACAAGATAAGC
Organism: Pseudochaenichthys georgianus; assembly: GCF_902827115.2. Classification (NCBI taxonomy): domain Eukaryota; kingdom Metazoa; phylum Chordata; class Actinopteri; order Perciformes; family Channichthyidae; genus Pseudochaenichthys; species Pseudochaenichthys georgianus. The sequence continues at coordinate 14,181,983 of NC_047525.1, read as the reverse complement.
AGGAGAACACGTTAGCGTGCCGCCTGTCGGACCAAACCTCGGCTTTGTTCTTGGAGGATACGTTTCTTTGAGGCACGTTTACTGGACCACATGCTGCTGGTTCCAGAAAGACAGAAAACGGTAAGGTGGGAAGTTCAGACTTCACCGCTGCAGAAAAAATATAGTCGGCCAAGTTGGGTTTTCTTTTGAGTAGTTGAAGAAGATTTAAGATCCTTTACTTAGGCAAAAGTACTCGTACAACACTGTCAAAATACTCAGTTACTAGTAAAGAAACCTGTATCGGAATTTCAAAGACTTTATTGATGTTTTCATGCACAACAACTAGAGTTATCGAAAATCTTCCAAGAAATCAAAATATAAAATACTCAAGACATCAAAAATAATTATAGTGCAAAAAGAAATAAACTAGTTTAAAGTATTGGTGCAAGTAAAACTGAAATAAGTCAACTTTATACAAAACTGGTCACAACTATGGTGATGTCAACTATTCAACTGTTTAACCTTGTGCAAAATGAACATTTGTCAGGACTTCAACTATTGTGATTAAGAACAATTTCCATGTTCAGGCTAATAATACAAAATATAACAAGCGTATAATAATCATGTATATATTAAGGTGAAACTTTGAAATGCACAACTTGGCAACAGCATTTATTTATATATAAAATTCAATAAACTACTCTCTAACCAGCTGCAACATTAAAGTGATGAACACATTTCTCCATCAATAATAATGAAATAACAACCCCTTAGATGATCATGCGACCCTCATGTCTGCAACCAGTGATTAACATGCTGTTATTCTAGACATCGAAGAATAAGTTCACTTTCAACCAATCTTGTCAATAAAAACATTAATAATCAGGGAAACTCATCATCTTAAAGACTGCATCTTAATCTTCAGGTAATACAAATATATACAGATTTCAGAAAATAAAGTAATTATTTCCCAATCATACAAAACATAACAAATCAAATGACTGAACAAGCAGCAGACAAAGGGTTTGATGTTTGTAGATAGTGGTTGTTGTTATCAGTGCAGACACCAAGGCGAGAACCTGAACGTCTGTACATTCCTGTCAGTTTTTCTTCATGCATCAGCGGCGTCAACAGCAGGTCACATCTCCAGCTTTGTCTTCATCAGGTCGGGAACTTCGATGTCCGCTGTCACAGGAAACACCCTGAATCCTGATGAACAGCATTACACACATGCATACCCACAGTACAGGCAAGGGCAACACAAGGGCAACATGCACTCAGGTTGACATGGTGGTACTGACTGTATTTGGAATAAATGTGGATTTTTTCTGTAGCTTAAACACTTCAAAATAGAGTTAGGCTAATATTTTAACTGTCATTCCTTTGGGCTATATGTCAAATATGCACTGGCTTCAGCTTCTAAAATATGAGGATTTTTATGCTTTTGGTATTTGGACACAGCAAGAAATGTGCAGACGACCTCATGGGCTTTGAGAATTATTTTAATATTTTGTGTTTTTTTAATTGATTGATGGCTAAAATAATCATCCGATGAATTAATTCATATTGGCAGCACTAATGTTCCCAGTTCAGAAAGTTACTAAAACGTATATAAATCACTATGCTCTTTACAAAACGTATAAAAACTCTCCGATGCTTATTTACATTGAAATATGTCTAAAATTACTCAAAATCAAATAAAAATATTTAAAGACCATTTAAATAAATTAGGAAATATAACTATTACATTGCAAAATGGAAATATACACATTTTAATGTAAAATAACTGTTCCTCTTTTGCTGTTTTTTACATTTCTTTTATTACTTTAAATATCTGTTGTTATTATTAGTAGCAGCCGCAATGGTTTCATAGAATTAGTTTTTGTTTGCGTCCAAAGTTTCAAGTTTTCTGGTCTTTTTGAAAAAAAAATTAAATTGGGTAAAAAACGTATTTAGATGTTACATGTCTTCTTTTACTTTTAAACCCGTGAATATGATTATCTCAGGCCCTGCCATCATGCAGTGTGATATACTGTAAGTGATCGGTAGCTGCTGCTTTCAGCTGCTTCTCTCTCTGAGTGTGTGGAGGTGTAATGTGGCCTGAAGTGGACTCAGCTGTTTTGTATGTTTTTCTCCAGGTCGGGACATGGAGGCTCCTCTGACGCTCAGAGCCAACGCCACCTCGAGGTCACGACCCCGGCCAGAGGTCACGGGGTCAGGTCAATCAGAGGGGAATGTTATCCAAAGCATCACAGTTTATTTGTTTAATTTTTCTTCAAACCCCGGGTGTCTGCCTCTGATCAAGATGATGGTGGATTACTCGAAGAGGAGGAGAGAAAATTGAAGGAGAGAGAGAGCCTACTGCTTCAAATTAGGTTGGAAAAATAATCCTGCGTTACCTCGACTAAACATCGTACTTTAGACTTATTGTCAAAAGTTAAATAAGCTTTACAAACCACAAAAACAGAGTGGGCTCTGCAGCCGAGGGAGGCTTCGATTCACATGAAGGTCACTCCAAGTGTCAGGAATATTTCTCCCTTTTCAAACCACTTTTCTATTTTCTCGCTCATTCAGTCTGCTAAAGCACTTACACTCAGACAAGTGTCCGATTCATAAACACTGATCTGATCTTAGGCTCCAAATGAAAAGCTCAGAGAAAGACAAGCCGTACAGGGTTTCACAGAATATTAAACTTTTTCTTTATGTCTTTAGGAGGGTTTCTGATTGCACGCTGCCAACATTACCTCGACATCCCAGAAGACAGGCATTTATCTTACCTTTTTATTTCTTTTAGCACGTTTTTCTAAGAAGTTTGATTTGTGTTTTTATCAGGCAGATTATACCTTTGCCTTGTCAAAAACATATTATTGAACTGCACCTAATTTTACCCAAACCTGTGATCCAAATATGTCACCAGTTTTTATGATTTATCAGATTGAGAACAATTATTCCTTATTTGTTAATACAATGTATCAAGTTACTGATATAACTTCCTGTAAACACGGAAAGATGTTTTTGTATTTTGAGAAAAGAAAATGTAAGGATCAGAGGCAGATGTTGTATTTATCCTCTACTAAAAAGTTATACTTAAGTTCAATTATTAACAAAGTAAAAGTACATGTTAGGCCCTTTTATATATCCATTAAACCTTATGTTGTTGTGCAGTAAGAATATTTCAAGATACTCTTTACATGTGTTCTGAAATTGCAGTTGTATGTTAAAACAAAAACGGAGATTTTGGAAGAGTCATGAAAGTTGACTTGTGTTGAAAATCGTTTATGTTGTTGGATATTGTTTTTGTTTTACTTTTAATAATAAAAAAAAACTATTAATTTTAAACTAAATTTATCAAAAATTAGCATAGAAAAAAGCCTAATTTGTACGTATAAACTTAACATTTTAGAAAACCTGTAATACAAAAGCAACATCTTAATGTAAGTTATCAAATGAGGAAATGTGAAATGTATTTCTTTTTTTACCATATTCACCTGTAGTGTCTTTCTTTAAACTGTACGTACAACATATGTTTGTGATATACACAAAAGGACTGTGATTACTGATTGTGTACAAAGCTACAGTAAAAAATATTTCTCTCTTAGGCACCCCGTTGTCACTTTAACCTAACCAGTCTTTTTTTTCTGGTGGCATGAACTCTAGGTGGCCCGCCAACAAAACCTCTGAATGACTTTTCACCCCCTCGACGCTGAAGGCAACGCAACAATGCGCTTAATTTGGTGTGTGTGTGTGTGTGTGTGTGTGTGTGTGTGTGTGTGTGTGTGTGTGTGTGTGTGTGTGTGTGTGTGTGTGTGTGTGTGTGTGTGTGTGTGTGTGTGTGTGTGTGTGTGTGTGTGTGTGTGTGTGTGTGTGTGTGTGTGTGTGTGTGTGTGTGTGTGTGTGTGTGTGTGTGTGTGTGTGTGTGTGTGTGTGTGTGTGTGTGTGACTATAGCCCAAACAGTGCGGCGCCAGTAGTCTGCCCTTCCCTTGAGAACGTAACGGATGAGTGCCATCGGAAAGAGAGACCAACGTGAGGGGGAGGGCTGCTTAATATCAGTACCAGGAAGGAAGCAGGTAAAGGCATCAGGTGAGGTGGTGATGCTGCTTTGTCTTCACCAACATGGCATGGAAATACGTGACAATATGTGTGTTACTCTGACTCAGTCTGACTAACAACACTTAGCTATGGTTACTCACCAGCAGGGTTCCAAATACCTGTTCAAATAGGTAATCAGTAACCAAATCTAAGTAACACTTTATATACTGTATCACTGTCTCTAAATTGATTAACTCCAAATATGTTAGAGTTTTCATTTGTTATTATTACCATACCTTAATGAGATCTTTTGGAGGATCCAAGGCATGTGATTAGGCATGTCCTTTGGATAGCCCCAATATCAAATGGGTTGGATGGGTTTAAGTTTAGAGTATTAAGAAAACAGAACAGTGTTTATTTTGTATTGGCTAATAATCTCACTCTGTAAATGAACTAATGCTGTCAGATTAATGTAGTGCAGTAAAAAGCTTAATATTGGCTTCCAAAATGTAGTTGGGTGGAAGTATAGAGTAGCATAACATTTAAATACTTAGGTAAAGTTATCCTTCTCTCAAATCGGGAACATCTGCTCAGAAATTCATATATTCCCCAGAAAAATGTCATCTTTAATCCGTTTTGTGTCTCGTGAAGTAAACTCATTTTTGTTTTACCTGTGTTGATTTAGTTTAATTTTATTTATGCAAATCTTTCCTTTTTAAAACCTGAATTCTTCTTATGTGGGAGTTTTGATCCAATCAAAATGAATCTTTGACGTCTTACAAGAGAACGTCCAGCACTTCTAAATGAATTCACTTTTTACATTTCTACCAAAAAGGCCCTCCATATGATAATCCTACTGTGCAATGCTCTCAAATACTCATTTTAATCCGTACAGGAGGGAAATGGATGTATGAGAGAATATGAAAATAGGGTGAGCTCCAAAGCCCCCTATGCGTACTCCTTCAGAAATACATTGTGCTGTGGTCAGCACAATCCTAACAGCAAAAACATTTACCCACAATCCTGCTGGCCTCCCTCGACCGGGTTCCACTGCACTTCATTCCATTTTAAATCAGAGGTTTTCATGTCATGTTTTAAAAACAAAAGAACCATAACCGGCCGAGTTCAATCTCAAGGAGGGTGTGGGTGGGGGGGGGGGGGGGAACGTGTTGAAGGAGCCAAAAATGACTGAAACTCTATCTGCTGTCTTCGTTTTCATTTACTCAAGACTGCATTTTAAACACTTCTTATACAATGACTAGTTAGACAAATAGAAAAATCTTGGAGAGAAAATATTTTCGCCTGATCGTGTACATTTGACATAAAAGGGGGACAAATTCTGCAGTGTTTTCCACGGGTGGTTAAAGTTTCATCTGTTTCATAACGCTTTATAACTAGGCCTATAAACTGGATTTTAAAGGGGGGGTTGAATAACTTCTCATTTGGTGTCCTCCCCCTTTCTCAAAGCTACGTACGCCTGTCAATACATGTTTTGCTACTTTGATGGAAGAAGAATACAAGTCAAACCTTTCTGATTCAAACACACAACCCTAATAAAAACAAAAGCGCCGTTCAGACGTCTCTAATTCCCCTGACAGCCTTCCAGTCAGCCACTTTAAGGTTATTATAGGCTATAAATACGCTGGTTACCAGGGCTAGAAAGTCAACGCTGTTTGCCCTCGTTAAGACACATAATTACCTCATTTACATCTCGTTTCCTCCCCAAAATTGGAATCCATTATGCGCCTCCGCACTCTGCTCCCCCCTTTCCGCTAACGATTAGCCCCATCATCCAATCAGCTTCCGAGCTGAGCTTTGGGAGGAAACGCTCCCAGGAGTCGGTCTGGGACGGGAGGCTGACAGAAGCCGACCAAGAAAAGGCTCATGGGAGATGAGATGCTCAGACGGGAAGTGCAAGTAAAGGCTATTTCCCGTGCAGAAAGTCTTATTGGAACCTACAGAGACTGAAACGTCAGTTCAAACAGGTCTTATATTGTCCTGACTTCGTTTTTGAAAGGTTTTACAAGCCAGATTGATACCAATGCCACATGTTGATTTTGTTGCACATAGTTATGCATCTGTATAATTCATATTTTCTGGGTTTCATGGAGCACTTGTGTCGCTCATAAATGCAAATGTTGTCTCTATTCTCTGGCTAGCTTAGCTTAGCATTAATGCTAAGTCTGTTCAAAGTTAACAAACTATTTTACTAGCTCCTTTAAAGGTCTCCTATTATACTCTTTTTCATCAATATATTATTGGTCTCAGATATATACAAAACATGTCTCTGAAGTGTTTGCCTGAAATAACAAACAGATCATTGCAGCATCCCACAATCCCCTCTGTTTCAGCCCTGTTTCAAAAGTGCTAATTCTCTGTCTGTTACTTTAGATGAAAATAAGGAGCCACTCCCCACGCCCCTCTGGGAGATATTTGGTTAAAAAGAACACAATGGTGCTCTAGGAGGAGATTCAGGTGATAAGGTGGGGGGGGGGTTACCTTATTGGTTATTGGCTAATGGTTACACAAGCCAAAAACTCGTTGTGACATCATAAAGTGGCCAAAATCTGATCAGCTCATTTTCAGACAGGTTTTTATATAAATGGATCAGGACAAAAAGTGAGCGAATCTTTTTTCCTGAAACTTCCAGAATCTCTTTACGCAGAGGGGACACATGTTGATGTAGAAGACATGAAAAAGTGGATTTTGCATAATAGGTGACCTTTAAAGCTTATTTAATCAAATTAGAACAATAATAGCTACTTTACGTTATACAATATGACAGACTTCAATCTTTGCTTTAGTTCTAACTTGATTTGAATGAACTCTCACTACAGTATACAAGAAGTTACATATTTAGATTTAAAACACATGGATCCTCAGTACAAAATGTGTCTGTGTCAGCTTCATACCAGACATATCAGGATGGATATCAGCCGTCATGACCCAGCAGTAACCTTCCGGGCTCAGGATGGCGACACTCAAACACAAAAACTTTCATATTTAAGGACACTGCAGACAAAACACCACGACGTGGAGCATGCAGGGAGAGATATATTTGTCAAAGGAATAAATAATCTGTAGAGATCTGAGAGGCTTCATTCCTCACATGGTTGACAGCTTTCAGCCTCTGTCTGCCTCCAACATCAACAAAAAACAACAACGTAAGATGGAGGCTGCTTCCCTCTTCTTTCTTATCCCTCTCTCAATGCTTTCCTCCTTTTGCCGTTGCCTCTCCTTTCTCTTCGTTACTCCTTCGTTCTCCCTCCTACAAACTATCTTTACAGGCTTATTGTTAAAGTGTGTGTGTGTGTGTGTGTGTGTGTGTGTGTGTGTGTGTGTGTGTGTGTGTGTGTGTGTGTGTGTGTGTGTGTGTGTGTGTGTGTGTGTGTGTGTGTGTGTGTGTGTGTGTGTGTGTGTGTGTGTGTGTGTGTGTGTGTGTGTGTGTGTGTGTGTGTGTGTGTGTGTGTGTGTGTGTGTGTGTGTGTGTGTGTGTGTGTGTGTGTGTGTGTGTGTGTGTGTGTGTGTGTGTGTGTGTGTGTGTGTGTGTGTGTGTGTGTGTGTGTGTGTGTGTGTGTGTGTTATAACAGTATTACAGCAGTTGTGTATGAAAACAGCAGATAGGAGCGCAGGATGATGAAATGTGAAGCAACAACACATAGCCCAGCTTAAAGATCTCTGATAAAAACAAACACGCTATATGCTGTGACCACACACACACACACACACACACACACACGTCTGAATACAAGTGTACACACACAAGACATTTTAACAGATAAATACACACAAGCTAGCTTGAAGCACACACATTTACCGGTGGAAAACATACCCTGCATTTGGGATTTTCTGTGTGTATCTCTGTGAGTGAATGTGTGTGTTAATTGATGTTCTTTAGGGCTTTAGAAAAATACATCTTAACATGCATAGTAGGAGGATGTGCTTCAATCATTCACGTTTTATTTTCATTTGTGTATTTTCTAAAATATTTAATATGCTTCAAAAGCTTTCTCCTTTAGGCACGTACACAGTCTAAAGGATTTTCAAGGGGGTGTGTATTCTGGTCAATGGTATTATGCGTAGACAACCATATGCTTTATTTTTTAATTAAAAAAGCAGCATTACAAGTAAAAGTACTACATACAAATGTAACTTCAGTAAAGGTAGAGAAGTGGTACGAGAAACATGTATTTAATAATAGGTCAAAGTACTTGTTATGTGGAATAGTTCTTTTAAAAGTGACTCATAATTCTGAATACGTGTGAGTTTAGACATTTGGATATTATGACGTCATTTTATTAGGCCTTTTATCTCGCCTATACTTCCTCTAAAGAAAATCTCATGTGAAGTTTGTTTTGTTTTTGCTTGTTACATACAGATGGAGTATTAAGTAATGACCAATACAAGTTGGAAATGGAACGGCGAGGACAGAAACACCATCGAGCATCGACACAAGAGTTTAAGGTATTTACTAAAAGAGTTCTCAAAATTGTATTCTCAGAATCAGAAATAGGTTTATCGTCAAGTAGGTTTACACATACAAGGAATTGGCGCATAGGTAAACACAGTAAGATAAAGTAAGTTGTAAATAAAAATAACTATTAGATTAAAAATAGAAAATATATACATCTGGAGTCTCTATAAAGTACACAATAAAATAAAATTTACAGAATAGGTAAGAATTTACGATAATAAAACAACCTAAAAGCTCAAATAAATATTTAAAATAAAAATAAATGTGTGAAAAGTTAGTACAATAAGAATAAAACAAATTCAATTGAAATATGTTATGTTTGTGTGCCGGACCCACACACATTAAGTTAGACTTATTCATTTCACAGTTTCTAAATCATTTTGCTTGTTTCAATCCGTCTGCCGTTTTTCTTTTTAAAGGCTTCCGTGCATTTGTATGTTGTTATTTTTTTACACAAATGTTCCACTCACACTTTTCTAGAGGTTGACCTCAAACTAGATCAGTTTGTTATCAGCGCTTTTATCAAAACAGTTTCAATCCTGCTTGCCTTTTGTCTCCTCTCTTCATGTCTTGTGAAGAAGTTCTGTATCACAGTGAGGAAAACACACACACACACACACACACACACGCACGCACACACACACACACACACACACACACACACACCAATCACTGGCTAGTTCTCTATCAGATGTGGACTTGATCATGGTGCTATATAGAGGGTCTCCAATGAATTCCCTCACACTCCGCCGTTCGGTCTGATAACGGGAGCTCGGCGGAAAGGAGGAAGTTGAGGGACAGATATGTTTTTTTCCGGATGGGCAGGTATGGTTTTGGCCACGCTCCGTTACTCCGGGATACCTCCGTGATTGGCCTGGATGCCAGGTTGCCTCCTCCCCTGACAGATTATTCATATCACCTAGTTAGGTTTCATGAAGCAATTATATGTCTTCACACTTCGCCAGCTCTGGGAATGGCAGACTATAGAGACACACACTATATGGCCTCTGATGCTGGGAAATGCCTGTCACTGAGGAAGAGGATGGTGGCTAGTTGGGGGCATTAAACCTACAGTGTAAGGTATTTTCATTATGAATAAATGCCTGTTTTAATTCTCTTCATCAAAGTTTCCTGTAACATGCTAGTGATTGAAACTAAGGAGATGTTGTATTTGCTGCTTTATTTATTTATTGTAGTGTTTGTAGTACATTAGGGAGGGGTCTCTTTTATAATCAAATTACTTTAGTTCTCATCTAATTGCAGATATTTTTGTTTTTCCCTATGCCCTTTAGGGACATGTTGTCCATGTTGGCTTAAAGCTGCGGTTTAAAGTTCTACTTAACATTGGAAGTGTTCTGTAGTTGAGAAAACAGGGTCCATTCCTTGGGGAGTTATTCTGTATGCATTGCTGACAGCAATGACTTACAATTCTGAACCACATAGTTTTTGTTGTTCGTTTTTATGGCTTCAAATTTCATCAAATGAAAATATTCTGAATCTCTTAACATCATTCGATAACGTATATCACCCAAATTCAGCCCATCGTATACCTATAGCCACCAGATGGTTAGCTTAGCATAAAGACTGGAAGCAGGGGGAAATAAATCAACCAGAACGTCTACAGTTAATTAATCAACAGTTTGCTATCTCTTGGGTTTAACCCTGGTACATCCGAGTCACAGAAACTTCCCTGAGCCCCCTGCTGGTTTCTTAAGAACCTGAAGTCATGACAAGATGTCCATTCCCAGAACTATTCAAGTTAACAAAGCCCAACTTGTTTATATAGACCATTAATAAAATAAGTTTGAGTTTACAATTGCTGCAACGTCATTCATGCAACCGCCTAGCGTACATGCATTAACACAAACACAACCGTACAAACACTTGACCTCTCTGCCAAATTCTACCAAGTGGGGAAAAACTGGCCGTCCAAGGGTGGGGAAATATTTGTCGCCTGTCCGGCAGAGCGAGCTGATAATATAAATCTAAACCAAATAAACCTTTCAGAAACATAATCAGAAATCCTTTATTCGTCTCACAGCGGTGAAATGTTCAGCGTTACAACATAGAAAATGAATGCTGATTTGTAAAAAAAAAACATTACACTCAACTCAGTCAGTTTCAAGTTTCTGGACAAAAACAAGCTTCCACGCCCTTGCCTTTGTGTGTCAGCATTAGGAGAAAGTGATTCAACAGTATTGGCTCTGATTACTCAACATCTACAGCAGAAATCTGTGGAGCCTGACTGCCTCTAAAAACAGAAGCTAGCGCTGCTGAAAGACGGGGCTGCATCGTCAGGACTGGCACGTACGCAGTGTCGCTTCCAGCTAAATAACATGAAAATGAACTGAACACACGCTTAAACCTGAGGTGTTTGACAACCAGCGAGTGACATCATGGGAATACTCAGGTGGCAGGTTTTGTTTTTGGCAACAAACATCCATTAAACAGAATCAGAAACCTGGTATATGTTCCACAAATGTACATCAGCACAGTGCAGATAAAAGACAAATAAGATGAGTAGAATAACTTAAAACTGAAATAAAGAAGCAATCACATGTTAATACAATTCAAATAAAACCAAATAAGTGCACAACCAGGGTAAAAGATCAGTAGCAGAATTATACAAATTAAAGTAGCAGCTAGTTTTAAAATTAATAAATGGTCAAAAAGAAAGTGTATATATAGGTGTGAGGTCTGTCTCCCTTCTTTTCACTCACACAAACACACACACATACACACACACTCAACTGTGCACAGCCCCAGTTTTCACACCATCAGCTGTGACCTGGTTAGCTTTAAGCCGCTGTTTGAGCCTGGCCCTTAGTTGAGGTTGGCTGCTCAGACAGGGCAATAGTTTGCACTTACACACACCTACCCACATAGAAGCACACGCACACAGAAACACACACACTGGACACTGTGGCTAATTGAATGGCCAGGGCAATAGGTCCAGGTCTTTATGCTCATGGAGAGGAGCCATGAATATCTCTGTTTCATTTGGACTTGCACACTGAGGCGATGGGAAAAGTCGAAAAAAGTCTGGGAACCAACAGCTCCAGGATCTGAATATGCAACAGACAGAAACATAATGTCACCTGGATTGCTACAAAATACTTGATATTGTTTAAAAAACAAAAAATTGAACTAGTTATTTAGATGTAATTATTGAACTGTGTCTGTGTGTAGGTACGATATGTTCTACTGGTATATACAAAGGTTGATAGGAAAAATGTCTCTTGGAGGAGAATCTTGTTTAATTTATTACATTATCAAATTGATGTTTTTATTATAAACATTCGTGTATATTAGAAAAAAATAGCACTTTATTTCAGAGAGGTCAATATTTAGGCACGGCAAGTATATTTATATTGTAAAATGTAGATTGCACATTTATTCCACTTGTGAAAAACGGTAAAAACATTAAGACAAAGTGTTACACAAACACATTATACAATTTAATTTAAATACATTAAAAAGCCAAGAAAAATATTTTAAAATGATATAAAAAATATAAAAAACAAGAAGAAAAGTTTCAGCGCAGATTATAATAAGGATATTATTATGATATATAATTGTATGTATGTATTTAAACCACAAATGTGACTAAAAAACTTACTGGACAACAAAAAAAAGAAAATTAAATCTCTTTAAAGTCTAAATGTAAATCTTTTGTTTGACAGTGTGTTAATAAGTAGATTGTTAGAATAAAAATGTATTTCTACGAAACTCCAATACATGGTTAACCTTTAAACAAGTCTTATTTTCAATCTAGTTCTCAAAAAGCTTACATTTACAAAAAAATATTCAAGTTCCTACCAGGCCATGACAATATGCAAGTGAAAGTGTAAAATGTCCGATGTAATGGGTTTTCATTTCAGGCCTTGAGGCGATCCATAGCTTCAATCGAAAAACAGCGCATCTATGTTCTGGTTCAAGACGAGTATCAGTTCAGGCACAGTATACATCTTGGCTTTTAATCATTTCCATGCATGTGTATGTTTTGTGTGTGTAAACGCTCATTCATGTGTCTCTTATCTGCATTAGTAAGGGAAAGGAAGTGAAAGGACAGAGAGAAAATGGAATCTGGTAGCAGGAAAATGAAACCTGGGAGCAGGAGTTGAGGGAGAGGTGAGAGGATGGAGGCAGATATACAGAGAATAAGAGGAGCAGGAAGGAGCAAAGGGAAATTGAAATGGTGTGATGAGAGTGAGAGAAAACGGAGGGAAAAGGCAAGAGTCTGCCTTATTTGATGCAATAATGTTTGCTCAATGCTCAATGGATGAGTCCCTGAATCATTCACAAACTAATGTAACAGCAAGAAATATAAGATATCGGACAGTAATGATGATCTGTTTTCCTTTTCGAGTTTCGTTAATAAGGGTTTGAGCAGAGAGTTGTGCTGTCATATAATATGATGTTGATTTTGAAACTTCACCATTCGTTCAATGTTACATAAACCTTTATTCTCTCCCTTTCCTTTATGAAACAAAAATTAAACTGTTGACATATTTATGTTGACTATTAACTTACATACACAATTAAATGTACCGAACAAACACAAGTTTATCCCAAAATATGATCTTTTACTAAACCTAACCATGTAGTTTTTGTTTGAATTCACATCATCAACACATGTTTAATTCTATAAAACTACGTCGGTATGTCATGGTTCGCTACTTAACTTACTAAACTAGGATATTTTCCTACAACTAACAAAATAGTCATGTTGACAAAAAAATAGTCCTGTTTTTTTTATCCCTCAAATTACCTACTTGTTTAAAACTGCCACTGTGCTTCTTTATGTGACGATGTGGGCATGAGAATAGTGCTTTAAATTACACACAAAGAGCTTAAAATGGGTAAACATGACACATTATCTATCAAACTATTACTGAATTTACCCACGCAAACATTGAACTCTTTGTCACACACTCATTTCATAATGATGACACAAAACCAGTCGACAAATGAAGCATTTACTATAATAACCCTGTACATACTGTACAATGGCTCTCATAGGGCCAAGGAGGGGCCACAGCTTCAATTATGCCGTAAACACTGATGGGAAACCACACACACACACACACACACACACACACACACACACACACACACACATTGGCACATATAAACAAACACACACTGAAACAAGGGGGAAGTGAGCATCATTACAGCAGGACTCCACTGGAGCCACAGTTGAACACGGTCTGTTTCCACTGTCTGTAGTTACTCACTGTAGTTTCACCCAACTCTCATATGTGTCAGTTTGGTTTATTTGTATGGTCATCATGGGAGACTTGGAAATGTAACAAACACTTATGCACAATTACCAAATGCACTGGGTTCAGTGTTTGTAGTGAATTGGTCATTTGCAAAACCTGTCCTTGGGTGTACGAAAGAAAATGCACCCACTTCACAGAATACTCATATAAACTACAGAATACACAAATATATTCACAGATGTAGGTGTTGTAAACAAATATCTATTATCTTTCTTTGTGTCTTCTCCTCCTTCGCGTCGAAAGAAGCCAGTTGAGGTGGTTCGGGCACCTAGTTAGGATGCCACCTGGGCGCCTCCCTAGGGAGGTGTTCCAGGCACGTCCAGCTGGGAAGAGACCAAGGGGTAGACCTAGGACCAGGTGGAGGGATTATATCTCTTCGCTGGCCTGGGAGCGCCTTGGGATCCCCCAGTCAGAGCTGGTTGATGTCGCCAGGGAAAAGAAAGTTTGGGGCTCTCTGCTGGAACTGCTGCCCCCGCGACCCGACCACGGATAAGCGGGAGAAGATGGATGGATGGATGGATGGATGTGTCTTCTATGATTATATCTCCCGTCTGTTGAGTTTTATATCAATTTAAGTTGCAACTAGTGTGCTATCTTGGCCAGGCCCCCATTGAAATAGAGATCTTAACTCAAGGAATGTCAAAGATAAATTGTCTTGTCAGTGTTTTTAATTTATTTTTATTGCATGAAAAATGTCAATAACAAACCATATATCATACGTATGCTATTGGTTAAATATATTTATTTCATTTACCAATATCTTTTGATATGATGTATCATCTTTCAGCAGTTTAAGTCCAAAACATATCAGGATCATATGAGCCCTCAAACAGCAAGATCAGCTGAACCGTACTAATACTTAATCACTTGTTCAACTATACAAACTCTCTCACACACACACACACACACACACACACACACACACACACACACAATGTTCAACCCACTGCAGTGTTGATGATATTATGATGATCAATGGACATGCAGGGGACATGCATGTACAGTATATGAGGAGCGACAGCAGTTTGGAGGGTACATGAATGTGAGACTGCAGCTAGGAAGGTATTAAAGGGGTGAGAGAGCAGTAAGAAGGGTAAGGCAAAAGATAGAGGGGATAGACATCGGTAAAGAGGGTGATTATATTTCCCCTCCCATGGGCCTATTTTACATACCTCTCTTAGACCTTAACAAACATGGATCACAATTAGTGTTTCGAGAAATGATGTTGTGTGTGTGTGTGTGTGTGTGTGTGTGTGTGTGTGTGTGTGTGTGTGTGTGTGTGTGTGTGTGTGTGTGTGTGTGTGTGTGTGTGTGTGTGTGTGTGTGTGTGTGTGTGTGTGTGTGTGTGTGTGTGTGTGTGTGTGTGTGTGTGTGTGTGTGTGTGTGTGTGTGTGTGTGTGTGTGTGTGTGTGTGTGTGTGCGTGGGAGCAAACAAAAATGATTTTCTGTCAAAAAAATTGAGTTATGTGGACATGCACACACGCATTTAAGGCATTGCATGTCCTCGCACACAAACACAAACACACACATGCACACACACTAAACATAATTTCTCGAAACACTCTAATATGGTTCATTTTCAGCTATCAAAACACACATGAAAAGAGCGTTAACGCTGTCAACAAGCAAGCATGGGATGTGGAACCGTCGTTTTCATTCTCAATATGTCAAGGTTAGGGTGTATTCCAGCAGAGAGGGGGGAGAGAGGGAGAGGAAAAGGGAGAGAGAGAGAGACAGGGTTAGAGGGGGAAGGAGTGTCGTTCTCCATCCTCTGCTCTCCAGAGAATCCCATCATGAAACGCCAAAGCACAAAGAGCTCAGAGCCTTCGACTGAAACCGAGGGACCTTTAATCTGAGAGGGGGAGCATGGCTGAGGCAACAGCGCCACCCAGCACACCCCCACGCTAACTACACACACTCTTCTTCTTCGGCCTCTTCTTCTTCTTCTCCTCTTCTTCTTCTTCTTCTTCTTCTTCTTCTTCTTCTGAAAGCCTTTATTTGTCCCACAGAGGGGACATTTACATTGTTAGGGGACAACACAGAAAACAGATATTAGAGTATTAAGATGCAAGGGCCAAGAGGCAAGCACACGTTAATTAAAAAATAAATAAATACACAAGGAAGTGGAACATAGAAAAAGTAATGGCAGCCAGTTATAGCGTTTTAAAATAGTATTTATTATACTTTTATTCTTCTCCTGTTTTTGTATTCTTCTTCTTCTTTCTTCTTCTTTTTCTTCATCTTTTTCTTCTTCTTTCTTCTACAATCCTAAACGAGACTCTCCATATTAAAAAAAACAAAGGGACATTTTTCAATGATCGACGGTGAAACAATTCAAGTCAAATCCTTGCCTATTTTTGAGAAAGGCTCCCCCTTTAACACATGAGAGAGGTAATCAAAGCCTCAGTCTTCTTTCTGTGTGGGAATCTAACCCTTAATGGGCTCCACCAACCTCACAGCCAAGCACACACACACACACAAAATCAAACTAATTACAATTTGTCCTTTCTCTTTTGTCCTCTTCACACTGCTCCCTTTTAATTCCCACCAAGAACACACAGTTAAAAAAAAGGAGAAAAAAGGGGTGGTGGGTGTATGTGAGGAGTGTAGGGGGGATTTTCCAAAGTGGCACAGTAAAAACACACTGGAGTGTATATCGGCTCTCCCTCATTTAAATAAGCGCCAACACTGGTTTTCTAACAAAATATGGTACTAGTATAATAACAATGAAATAAGACCCTGTGAAAACTCGCAGCCTGCAGCAAGTATTTAAAATATCATTTAAAAAGGGCTGATCTGTAATTCAGAGCGGATATGGTATCAGACGGCGTGCTTGTCATTCCCCGCTATAATCTCCACGACGCTGAGAAACACACTGTCTGCTGGCAGCGGAGAGAGGCAAGAAGAATAGGGAGGAAGGGGGGAGGCCAGGATTTCACTGCTTATTTCTCCTTCTCCTTTAGGTGCTTGTCTGATATCAGCGGGGAAATCTCAGAATCTATTTTAAGAAAAATCACAGATTGGGTTGAGAAGATGGAGTGCACACATGGGAGGCTGAAGAAAAAGTTTTAAAAATGAAATTATTAGATGTGAAAGTATGATGGAGAGGTGAAGGAGGTACAAGGAGATCAACTCTTGGGCTGTTTACATTATTGGGATTTGAAACAACTATTCTGATAATCCATTACTTGTTTGAGACGCTTATCCAACAGAAAGAAGACAGATTGAACAGAATAAATTGGAGCCAAAACTATTTGAATAAAAAAATTACTAGATTTAAAAGGATGATGGGAAAAGGAAGTAGATAGAATCGTATATAGGCTTTCTGTATTTTTTTTTAAACTTTTTTTTCTCAATTCAACATTCAAATTACCATTTTGTCCAATGGGTTTGGGTTGTTTATGTTGTAAGGCAAGGCAAGGCAATTTTATATAGCACTTTTCAGCACGTGGAGATTCAAAGTGCTTTACAGATTAAAAGCAAAAGACATTTAAGAACAAATACAGCATAAATACATTATTAAAAAGGCATTTAAAAACAGGCATAAGCAAAGGTAATTAAATAAATAAACACAGCAGGTACAGAATACATGACTAAAAAGGCATACTGTAGTGTGAGTATGGGCAGCTCAATTAAAAGCAGCGGCAAATAGGTGCGTTTTTAGTCGGGATTTAAAAATAGGAAGTGTTTCGGCGGACGTGCATGATTTAGGCAGTTTGTTCCAAATTGTTGGGTCATAATAACTAAAAGCTTTAGCCATGTTTAGTGGTTATTCTCAGAACAGAGAGCAGACCCGACCCAGAAGACCTGAGATTCCTGGATGCTTCATAGTGATGGAGTAGGTCGTCTATATACCTCGGTCCTAAGCCATTTAGTGATTTAAAAACTAGCAGTAGTATTTTAAAATCAATTCTTGGGCTGACTGGAAGCCAGTGTAATGATCGCAGAACCGGAGTGATGTGATCCACTTTTCTAGTGTCAGTGAGGACTCGAGCAGCAGCGTTCTGAATCAGCTGCAGCTTTCTGATAGATTTTTTAATGAGCCCTGTGAAGACACCATTGCAGTAGTCGAGTCTACTGAAAATAAAAGCATGGACAAGTTTTTCTAAATCCTGTTGCGACATTAGTTTTTTAATCCTTGATATATTCTTCAGGTGATAGTATGCAGACCTAATAACTGTTGTAATGTGACTGTTAAAATTCAGGTCTGAGTCCATCACTACACCCAGATTTCTTGCTTTGTGAGTTACTTTGTAATCTGCCGACTGAAGCTCTGTGATTACTTTTAATCTGTCCTTCTTTGCTCCAAAAACAATGATCTCAGTTTTTTGTTTGTTTAATTGGAGAAAGTTCTGAGTCATCCAGTCAGTGATGTGCTCAATTCACTTGCTCAGTGTTCTAATCGGAGAATAGTCTCTCGGTGTAATTTTTAAATAAATCTGGGTGTCGTCTGCATAGATGTGATAGCTTAGATCTCTCTTTTTAATAATTTCAGCCAGAGGTAGCATATGAATATTAAAAAGCAAAGGTCCTAAGATGGAGCCTTGAGGAACCCCGCATGACATATTTATCAGGGTTGATTTGTAATTGCCTATTGAGACAAAGTTTGTTCTGTCCTTCAAGTAGGAGCTAAACCAGTTTAGAGCTGTTGCTGAAACTCCCACCCAGTTTTCAAGACGGTCTAGCAATATGTTGTGGTCAACAGTATCAAAGGCAGCGCTGAGATCTAATAATACTAACACTGATATTCTGTCACTGTCTGTGTTCAAATGGATGTCATTTAAGACCTTAACAAGTGAAGTCTCAGTGCTGTGGTTAGGTCGAAAGCCCGACTGACACACATCAAAACCGTCAGTTAAAAACATGAAATTACTCAATTGTTGAAAAACTGCTTTTTCAATACATTTTCTTAAAAAGGGAAGGTTTGATATTGGCCTGTATTCATTTTGGTTGCGTCTCGGTTGTGCTTTTTTAGGAGCGGTTTAATTATTGCAGTTTTCAGGGCCTCTGGAAATACACCTGATTGAAGAGACTTGTTTACTATGTAGAATATCTGAGGCCAAGCAATGAAAAACAGTTTTGAAAAAAAATCCTGTCGGGATGATGTTGAGGCTACAGGAGGAGGATTTCAGATGTTGGATAATGTCTTCCAGGTCTTTAGCATTTATCAGACGGAATTGTGACACGGTGTCTGAATTGGCTTTAGGTGAACACAGGGACAGTACATTTGCTGTACCTGGTGCAGAGGCACTGACTGCCTGTCTAATTTGCATGATTTTGTCAGTGAAGAAGGAGACAAATTCATTGCAGGCCCTGGTGGATAGAAATTCTGAGGCTACTGACACTGGGGGGTTTGTTAGTCTGTTGACGGTAGCAAACAAGGCACCTGAGTTTTTATTTTTGGTAATGATGTCAACTGATGACATTATTTTTGGTAATGATGTAACTTTATTGTATTATTTTTTACACAGGCCTTCACAGTTTGTTGATCTATGAAACCCCCTGAGAAAAGTGCTGTAAGTGATATTGGGCTATATAAATAAAATTTTATTGAATTTGACTTATCTGATAAATCGATTATTGGGAAACTCATTACAAATTAGGATTGAAAGTTCTCGACTTTGGAAACTGCAAAAAAGAAAATATATATATTTTATATAATCTTGTTCAGTAGATGAAGTGTTCCCATGTTGTAAATGTAAAACAATATTAGGAAATGTCGTTGTTTCTGCCTTAGCAACAGTTGATAAAAACACTCACCACAAAGTTAATTAGGTAACTTTTTACGAGTTTCCAATATCATACAAGCTAATGAATGACAGACTAATAAAGGAAAATTTAAGGATGAGAAATATGAGGATTTAATGCTTTTGTTTATCTTTTCTTGGACTGTTGGTCAGATAAAACAATCAATTTGAAGATGTCAGTTCTCTGAATATGTGACAAATCATTGATTAATTTGAAAAATATGTAAATAAAGTAATCAACGTCATTGTGGTTTTGGAAACTAAGGTTTGTCTGGATAAGTCACTTACTGCATTTTTCACAGATTAATAATCACATTACTAAATTCAATGGATTAAACAATGAGATAAATAATCATTAGGTGCAGCCTCGAGTAGAATTGTGAATGACTAAGACATACACACCCTCTTGAATAAACACACACTGACACACACACACACACACACACACACACACACACACACACGTAAACACACATTGGGTTTTGGTTAGACGTGTGGTCTGGACAGGAAAGGACTGGGGCCGCCACACACAGCAGGACACGGACCTCAGGCAGTTCACACTACACACACACACACACACACACACACACCCTGCCCACCTGCCCACCCATCATCCTTACCCACCTATCCTGTTGCAGTGGGGGGTCGGAACTGGCCAGACACACAAACATACACACAAAAACACACAGAATCATAGACATCCTCATATTCTAACACACACACTCAGTTGGCGGAAACTGGCAGTGACATGTTGTCCGGCAGAGCCATCTATCATACAGCCAGAAACACAGTAACCCAAGACATGAGTGGCAGGGGATCACACACACAAACACACACACATACACACAGTAGTGGAAGAGGTGCTCAGATTTATTTCTTAAGTTAAAGTAGCTATAGCTATAATACAATGTAAAAAATACTCGTGTAAAAGCGCTGCTGGGACAAGATAAAAAAAATAACAGCTTGGATAACACAATCATTGCTTTTTTGGGAGTTTTTTAACAAATTGTTATGAAATCACTGAAAGTATATCCCCAACTTATCAGAATCAGAATACCTTAATTCGCTCCAGGGGAAATGTGCATTTGTTACAGCAAGAAAGAAAGCCAAAGACAGCTTAACCAAGAACCATGCATAAAAGAATATTAAAGATTAAAAAAATTAAACAATTTACAAAATACACAAAGAGACAAGGAAGAATATTAAGACTGTTTACAGCAAAGGGATAAAATGCGCTGAAACCATAAATAATTGCTCTATTTGCTCAGAGTTTCTATCCATCAAAACAGAATACACCTGGATCATAAATGAACTGGAAGTGTGAACTGTTGTACTGAAGCGGAGTCCTCACCACGCACTGATCAGGAGTTTCAGGAAAACAAATGTAGGGAAGATTGGTCAACTCATTCTAGACTTCTGAATCATACAAGTGGATATTTAAGTGAAAGATAATGGAATAAATAGCCTGATTATAAACTTAGGGACTCTTTGTATTAGTTGAAACGTTTTTTATACTAGTATTGCCCATTTTGTTGCTTTTTGATTAAAACTGATAATGATTTACTAGCTAATTTGAAAGATTTTAACCTTTCTTTGACAGCTAATTGTTGTGTCTAATGCTTGTTTTAGCTAACCTTTGAATGGCTAAACAGACCGAAACCGCCACACTCAAAGCCAAAATTCCAAACACAGTTGAAGAGAAGCTGTTTGACTGACATTAGGATGCACTAAACAGTGGCACTAGATATATGTTATCAGCAGCTTTAAAGCCCTAAATATCAGGGTCTTTATTGGCCTTTGAAAACATGTATTCTTCTCTCCCACTTCACAATCAAGCCTTCAGTCTGAGTAAGTGCCCTCTTCATTTGTAAAACGCCCATGTGAATGATACAAACCGCCACTTCCTCTGTCTAAATCTCTTCCTCTCTCTCTCCACAGGCCTCACCCTTCACGGCCCTCTGAAACCCGAGCCCACAGATTGATGGGGGGGCCGACTCTCATTTGGACCGGGAGAAAAAGTGGCCACTTTAAGGGCAGCTACTGTATTTTAAACACCACGGGTGTTAAAGAGACTGATGAGCCTGGTGGCAGCAGTGGATGCTTGGGAACGCCATTGAGAGAAAAGGGGGTAAAGGGAGGAAGGGGAGGAGGAGGGGAATAAATCTGAATCGATCGTTTCTCCCTCTTCCCCGCGCTATCTCATCTGTAGGGGCTGAGAGCGGTTTAAACGATCCTGACCTTGTCCGACATAAATAGTCAGAAAAGTCCACAGAGCTGATAGCTTTGTGTAAGGGGGGGGGGAGAAAAGAGGTAAGGGGACGCATTGAGATAAGAAGGGGGGGGTGGGTGAATGAGATAATGCCATAGCGTTACTACATCAGAGTCCATGTCGCTCACATGCAAAGACTTCGCCGTGGGAAAAAGCCTTGCTTCCTATCTCCCCCTCCTTCTTCCCTATCTCTCCCTCATTCAGATCAGAAAATGAAGGGGGTGAAGAATAACCATAGTGAAAAGGGCATTTTTATATAAATACTTCGGTGTAATGATAGAATATCTTCTATCCTAGAAAAAACAAATTGAATAGATATGCAAAAGAACAAAACTAAGAATGTAGTTTTCTTCGCCTTAGATCTTTTTACAATCAAATTTACATCTTTGATTTTGAGTGTATTGAGTGATTTTACAGTATTGTAATCAGTGTTCGATTACCCATTTGCTTTCGGGAGAGCCCTATTTTTCAGTGCACATCCTGCTACTAAATATGCCACACGCACGCTCTGTTGAGTGGCGTACCTTCGGAAAGCTCAACAATATCCAAGAAAACATTGTCCACTTCCGCTTTTCCTGTCATGTCACATTGCATGTAAATAACCATGTAGGCCCGCCCATGAACTGTGCGCTCATCTATTGTGATACTAATTAGTGAGCCCGTGTATTTTACGTTGGAAACAAATGTAGCTCTCATTTCCTCTGCGATATGCCTGATTATTTCAGCACAAGCATGGTCCGATTTGTGCACAGTCCCGACGGTAGCACCATTGAGTTTTTGTAGGAACATTACAGTAGCATTCTGTATGGCATTTCTTCTTTGGCACTCATATAGGCAGACCTGAAAGATGAATATGTTTCCTGCATTAGATCAACATTGATTGCCAATAGGCTACCTTGTGTAGGACATCTTTTTTTCTCATCTCCGAAATCTCGATCGCTTTCTCGTGTGCCTGGCTCTTATGGTGCTTATAAATCTTTTTCCGCAGGTTATTCTGTTGACCACTGCTGACTTTTCCCTGAATCCATTATTGTGAAAGGTGCACTCCGGTGTTTTTTTTCTGCGACTGGCAGGGAGATCAATATAGCCTACTTGTTGCCTCTTTGCAAATCTCACATCCAATGTTATTTTTTATGAAAAGCCATGGATACCTTTCATTCCACTCACTCCATCTTTTCTGTGTCCAGTTAAAAGGCAGGTCATGGGCATCGTCAGGTTCGCTAGTGCAGGTGGCGCCGGCGGCTGTGGCCGTTGTTGAAGCCTCTCTTCAGGCTCTGCATCGGCAGGCCTCTCCCTCGGTGTGGAGCTGTCAAACTCGACCCTAACGCCGCTTACAGCCGGCCAACTAAAAGTTGTTCCGTTCACGTTGTCATTTTTAGACTCCTTCGCTTCTTTGACTTTGCTTGTGAATCCAAAAGCTGCGAGGCTTGGCTGTTTTCATTTCGCCATATTTTGTATTACAAAGCCAGAGTTAAAAAAATATCAATATGAAATTGTCAAATACCGCGCCGGCATCGCCGCCGTAACCATAGCAATGTAAGTAGCGTAAGAAATGCAGCGCCGCCACGTACAGATGGCAACACCCAGAAATATTCACAAATATAAAACAAATATTCAGAAACTGTAATGAACAATAACTGTTATGTATTTTAAGAACTTTTATTTACAGAAACTCAACATTTCAAATCTGTGTGACACAAATATGCACGATTTTTTTTGGGCTCCCCCTATTTATCTCAAAGTCGGCCTTCAGGGGAGCTCCCCCCCTCTTTAGGGGAGCCAAGCTCCCCCTGCCTCCCCCCCCATTTCGAACAGTGATTGTAATACTACATCTGAAAATCTACCCAAAGATTGTAAAAACTATATGAACCAACTCACAATAATAATGTTTTGAGGCTTGCCAACAACATTGTTTTGACCCAAACATGCATATGAATTGTTACTTGTAACTTTTAATAAATCATGAGTCAGGGTCCCATGATTTATTAAAAGTTAGACTTAAGCCCACTTTAGTGCACCAGTTAATACTAAAATGAAATGCAGTCAATCAAATGAACGTTAAATGGTATTGAACGTAATGTCCTCAGTGATTCTGATGTTTGGTCAAATATCAGTTTACTTGTTTTGTAATATTTTTGTCGTTCTGAAATGAGCTGTTGTGATGCTGGAAACACGTTAGGCTACATCTGACTGACAGTAAATAATTATCATATCGTAGGAGGAGGAAAGTCTTTACTCGTCACCTTTCTCGCCGTGATTACCTGAAAGAAGGGTGGAGGAAGTCAATTGGCTCCCACGAACACCCATTCTGCACTCCAGAGGAAGAGGTGAGGGTTTTAAAGTAAGAAAGGAGCTCTTTTGTGCAGCGCCCCTCTTCTTTTCTTTTGAGTGTAATGCCGCTGCACCTGACAGTGGCGCTGCCCCGGGTAAAGGCAGAAATCTCTCCCTCCATTGTCACCTGTTCCTCTAATCATTTTCCGCCCTTCATGCCACAATGGAGGAGGGCGATAACGAGGTGAAGCTAATACAGAGCGGCGGCGGGGCCCCTGAACACAATGTTCAGATGTCTTCACTCGTTCTGCACACTCACACACCGTTATACCTTTTAATGCAGAACCACACACACACATTTAGTCTTTTCTCTTCAATCAGACTCACACAGCCATTTCATTAGGGCGCAAACTGTCAAACCACCCTCACATACAGCTTCACACTTACAGAGTTTCATTGTGAAATATAATAACAGAATAATAACATTGTGTATTTTTGTTCTGTGCTTTGTTTGAAGTAGTGGCTTTTAACTGGCTGCTGGTTTGGTCCTGGTATTGGGTAGCGCAATGTCTGAAAAGCAGGGCCTCAACGCTAACCTGGTTACCATGATCTTTGTGCCAAAAGCTAAAATATAAGGTCTTAAACTGTGAGATGAAGATTAAAGATAGAGTTGTATGTCAGCTTAATAAAGAAAATAAAAGTAAAAAATAAATACAAATGTGTGTTTTATCTGATAGGCCTACTGTGTTTTAATATTGAGTGTCTGCTCTGTTTTTCTTCCAAGCATCCAGACAAATATTTGCTATTCTCCATACTTCGTACCATCCTGCCATAAAAAAGAATACAGTACACTCATGTTCATGTTTTGCATCTACCGATTTGTATACAAATGTAATTTCCCAAATTAGCTCCCAGCTTTCACAATTGTCGCCTTTGCAGAATTCCCAAATGATAAAGCCCCTTCCTCACCCAAAAGCATGTGATGTTGTATCGCCGGGACTCAGCAGCGAGGGGGAGATGAGAATGCTGCTGCTCTGCGACTGTTTATCAGAGTCTGGCATCGCTGTAATTTCAGTGTTCAGATGCAATCGCTCCGCACTCCCCTCAGGAGTAAACAATAACAAGCACAAATACAATAGACAAACAAGGCCTGCAGGACATGTATGCACACACAAACATACATCTATACGTACACACACAATTGCACAAATGCATACTCCTCCAAACGGACATGCAAACAATTAATGTATAACAAAAAAAACTTGTGTTTTGTTTTCTATCTTTATATGGAAGTAACTTGCTAGAAACCTACATTTTTATTGTTGTTTCTGCAATTACATCCAAAGCCATAAGATCTTTGCAAAAAGACAGCACTTAAACAGATATTTCATATGAGTATAGTAGATCAGAAGACACTGTTATGTTGCTAATCCCTTTGAGTTTTAGGTTGCAGTTTCAAACTGACAACGCTCACATTTGTTATCAGACAGTGCCGCCTGGTGGACACCTAGTGAACCACACTGCCTTCAACTCCAGTGACATTATGTAATATGAAGCTACAAATGATAAAAAAAGTTATTTATTGATGCCTGTGTATTAAAATAATGCAAGTCATATACATTGAAATAATATTATATTCCGTAAAAAATGTCATGAAAAGTGTCAATATACAGTACCAGTCAAAAGTTTAGACACCTTCTCATGCAATGGTTTTTGTTTATTTTAATTTGTTTCTACTTTGTAGATTAATACTGAAGAACACATGAAACTATGAAGGAACATATATGGAATTATCTAGTTAACAAAAAAGTGTTCCAGAAAAAAATCCAGAATGATTTATATTTTATATTCTTCAAAGTAGCCCCCTTTTACCTTGACAGCTTTGCACACTCTTGGCTTCTCTCAGTCAGCTTCATGAGGTCGTCACCTGGAATGGTTTTCAATTAACACGTGTGCCTTGTCAAGAGTCAATTTGTGGAATGACTTGCCTTCTTAATGGGTTTGAGACCATCAGTTGTGTTGGTCTCACAGTGGAAAGCCCTATTTGACTACTATTGTAATCCATATTATGGCAAGAACCACTCAACTCAGTAAAAAGAAACGACCGTCCATCATTACTTTAAGAAATGAAGGCCAGTCGATCCGGAAAATGTCAAGAACTTTGAATTTATCCTCAAATGCAGTCTCAAAAACCATCGAACGCTATGATGAAACTGGCTCTCATGAGGACCCCCCCAGGAAAGGAAGAGCAAGAGTTACCACATAATGGATAAATACATAAGAGTTACCAGCCTCAGAATCCGCCAATTAAAGCACCTCAGATTAGACCACAACAAAAAGGAGACACAACATGTCAACGGGTAGGTAAAGGTGTTTATTTGCACCACACTGTTCAAGTCAACTCATGGTTTATACTCATCAGAGCCGGGTGCCTGCAGGAAAAAGCAGAGAGAGAACAGACAGGAGCAGAGAGGCTTTAAAATAGCTGTAGAGCACCAGACCCAGGTGCCCTGAGTTACTGCGATCAATGCAGCCAAGACAGGACAGCCACACCCTCTCCACTGATGAACCCACAGGGGCATCACAGCCCCCCCCCCTTAAGACGGAGGCCCCAAAGGGATCCCCGAAACAACACCAAATATCCAGAGCCAGAGAGACTTCCTACCCCACCGGGGCACGAGAGAGAGCATCTGCCACAACGTTGTCCTTGCCCTTAATGTGCCGAATGTCCAAACTATAGGACTGCAGGAACAGGGCCCACCTCATCAGCCGCCGGTTCGGACGGTTAAGTGAACAGAGAAAGGTAAGGGGATTATGGTCGGTATAAACCACAACTGGGCTACTCCCAAAACCCACATACACCTCAAAGTGCTGGAGGGCCCATATTAAGGCCAATGCCTCCTTTTCGATTGTTGAGTAATTGAGTTGGTACGAATTAAACTTCTTTGAGAAGTAACAAACTAACCTATCAATACCCTCAACCTCTTGCAGCAAAACCGCACCTGCCCCAACATGACTAGCATCAACCTCATCGAGGCGCGGCGCAGCGAGAACCGGAGCACAGCACAACAGGGTCCTCACATTCTCAAACGCTACCTGACACTGGTCAGACCAAATTAACTTGACTGTACCCTTCAGCAAATCAGTCAGGCGCGCAACCACTGTGGAGAAGTTCTTACAAAAGGCGCGATAGTACCCGACCAGACCTAGGAACCGCATGAGTTCCTTCTTAGTAGTGGGCACAGGAAACTGCAAAACGGCCCGCACCTTCGCGTCTACCGGACGAACTTGTCCCTGGCCGACCACCCGGCCAAGGTACGTCACTGTCGCCCTAGCGAACTCACACTTGGCCAGGTTAACAGTGAGATGCGCCTCAGCCAGGTGACAGAACAGAGCACCAATGTGTTTGATGTGGTCACCCCATGTGTCACTAAACACCACTACGTCGTCAAGATAAACAGCAACCCCCTCAAGACCTGCTACCACCATGTTCATGAGGCGCTGAAATGTCGCTGGCGCATTACAAAGCCCAAAACTCATCACTGTATACTCATACAGACCGAAAGGTGTAACAAACGCTGAAATCTTTTGCGCACGCGCTGTCAAAGGAACTTGCCAGTACCCCTTTAAGTCGAATTTACTGACGAATCTAGCAGAGCCCACCAAGTCAATACAGTCCTCCATCCGTGGCAACGGGTAAGAATCTGTTTTTGTCACCTTATTAACCTTACGATAGTCGTTACAAAACTGCGGAGACCCATCTGATTTGCCAACAAGCAGACTAGGCGACGCCCAACTGGAGAACGACTGTACTGCAATCTGATTGTCCAACATGTACTGGACCTCAGCCTGCAGCACCCTACGCTTATCTGCAGGACAACGATAAAATCGCTGCTTAACTGGAGGACTGTCCCCCACGTCGATATCATGCTCCACGAGAGTTGTGCGCGATGGCATATCGCCGAACAGTACCACAAACTTCCCGATTAAAGCCGCCAATTCATCTCTCTGTGCTGCCGGTAAGTGACTCAACAAGCGATCCAATTGGCATAACGACTCCGAATTCCTCAGCCTACCAGACATAACAGGTTCATCTGGTGCCTTAACATCACACTCCTCAGCCAACCCTCGATCTGAAAAACCGGATCGTAACATGCTAAAAGTTCTATCATATTGAGAAAGTTTCCACTGTTGGGCTGTCCAATAATCTCCCTATGTCCTCTAAAAGCCAAGTTACAAGTGGCCAGAGTGATTGTAATGTTGACAATACGCTCAAGTACCTGTATCCAGTAATTAGCAGCATTCCTTGCATTCCTCTCCATGTTTGCATCGATTCTCCCGTTTTTCTTCCACTGTTCATATGACACACGCTCTGACATGGACCTGAGATTGTGCATGCGAGTCAATTCTCGCAGACAACGCATGTCCACGCATCACTGTAGAACGGTGCACCTCGGTCTGCGAACAGCCAGCACGGCTCACAATAGGCACAGTCCAGGGTGGGGGAGTAACACAGCCATGTCCGTGGCAGTTTGATACCTGCTCTGGTAGTGGTGGTGTAATACATCTCGGAGAAACACCTGTTTCCTTGATGTGTGTCTCTGGGGAATGGGCCGGTTGCTATAATATAGCCTTTGATCTTGGCGTTGGGGGTCTCAATAGCGGCATAGAGTCCCCTATCGGTTAGGGGCGGGGCCCTTGCAGGAACTGTAGGACCACCGCCGGGCACAGCCAAATCCATCCTCTCCTCCTGGCTCATGGCTGGAGAAGAAGGTCGCACAGCCACGGATACAGCTTCACTTGTGGAGCTAGATGATGGTGAGGCAGGTGAGCTATCGTTAGCCTCCGGCTGCCGCTGCACGTCAACATTACCAACGTTAGCGTTCGATTTCGAGGACGATGTATGACAAAAAAAACTGTCTAATTTTGTCTGTTTAGCCTTTACATCTCCTTGTTCTCTCTTGTCCTTTCTCTTTTGAGCGCCGCTCTTGTGTTTTGGTTTGCTGTACATTATAAATGCTAGATATTCAATTTGTTATAATTCTGCCGATCTTGCTGCTGCTATAGCTGTGTAGTACATATAACTTTTGATGTTGATTAAACGGTTCGTTCGTCACGCAAGGTATCACATGACATGAAAGGGAGCAAGGTCATTGGACAGACAAATTAAAAATGTATTTAGGTTGCTAGGTTACTTTGAAGACTGCGTGAACCAGTCAATGCCATTGGGGCCCCAAAATCAAATATGTATTAAAAAAAAATGAAAATGGGCCCCTGAACAGCTGTGGGCCCCGGTGCAATGCACCGGCTGCACCGGCGATAGTTACGCCACTGCTCAACAGTGTACGGGCTGGCAAACTTGGCTTTGAATGGTGAGACCTGCAGTGGCATTAAAGCCAACACCTGATCCCCTGGGCTGAATTCACGATACTCTGCTTTATGGTCATTGTAGCGGCGATCGCTCATCAAAACAAAGCCACTCATGGAGGTTAGCAGCCAGAGTTCCCAACGCGTGTTGTGGTGAAGGATGAGGTCCACCATGACGTAATTTGTAATGCTTTATTTCTTTATAAAATGTTAAAAGGTTCTTTTAGGCCTATCTAAAATCTTGGTTAACATATCACAATCACGCACACTGTCAACACGGTCAACACGGTTGAAAAACGTGTGGCTTCCTCTCTAACCTCTCATCCCCACTGATCACCTGTGCCCACATATATCTTGATTACCTCCCGTGCTCCCAGGTGCGCAGATTAGATGACGCGTTCACACACACACACAAATTGGCTCCAACAGTCATAGAGTCTCTTCATATTAGCCTGAGCACCAACTAAATTGTTCCTTGCCATTTCCACCGCTACATACAGGCGATGACGAAAGCCCTGTACATAGTCCACTACATTTTTAGGTGGCTCACCCTCAACCAAACCATCCTGGAGAACAGATGACACACCACGCACCTTATGCCCAAAGACCAAATCATTAGGGCTGAACCCTGTACTTTCCTGAACGACTTCCCTGGACGCCAACATGAGCCATGGAAGTCCCTCCTCCCAGTCCTTCCCCATTTCCATACAATAAGCACGCAGCATGGACTTCAATGTTTGATGAAACCGCTCTAGCGCCCCCTGGCGTTGGACATGGTAAGCCGACGCACGGTTATGCCTGACCCCCAGCTGCTGTAGGATCTGTTTGAACATATGGGAAGTAAAGTTGGTACCCTGGTCGCTTTGAATCACACACGACGCTGAAGTTGGCTTCCGATTCAGAGCATCCGATTCGGCAGTTAAGGCGAAAGTTAAGGGACATTTAATTCACAGCGCTGAGCGAAAAATCCTCCGTGTTTGAACCTCTTAAATTGCTGCAAAGCCGATTTATTTGGAGAGTCTAAAGATTCTTTATAACACAGTTTCATATTTGTGAAACCTTTATTCTATTTGTGAAAATACAAACGAGGGAGATTTCAGTGCTTTTTTCCAACCTGATCTCACCAGAATGCGTGACTCCACCACGACTCCTTAACACCACAATGCGTGGTGGAGTCACGAACTTTGTTACATTTACGTGTCGGTACCACGCAAACAACCCCAATGTAAAGTGAATGAGGCTCCTTTGTCGTGGTGCACACACGCATTTCTTCAACGTCCCGCAGTGAGCTTTTATTCTATAAAACGTGTTTTAAATCTACTCTATAGCTTGTAGTAACTTACGGGAGGCTTCTTTTATTTTATTTGTATTCATAATAATTTTAATTTTTCGTCAGAATGTAAAAATTACATTAGTTACGAATTTTTGTTCTCAAAAAACAGTGCATTGTGTGTAGTACAACTGTTATTTGTATTAAATTAGTTCGTTTTTAAGGCCAGAGCTTCAGCCGTGTCAAATAGATTGTTCCCTTTAGTTAACGTTATTTCAAAGATAATAATCATGTTCTCTCTATTGTATTACGAGCGTCCATTGGATAACGGAGAATTGTACACCCGGAAGTAAGTATTCTCCTTACTGTCGATTGATTTTAGAGTGATATCTGCACTACTCATCGACTAAAAAACACCAGATTATCCTTGTTAATTACACAACATTGATTGGTTTGAATTGTGTGCAATGCTTTTGTATTTCCCCCCTTCGATTCGGAGAAACAAATGTTTTTTCGGAGTTTTAGGATGGCCGAAGACACTACACTACCCAGAATCCTCAGCTATCGTTTGGGACTACACCATGTGCTTAGCTTGACAAACCGTGATCAGTCCTCAACCTCTGTGATTGGATGTTGGAGTGGCAGTGTGCGAAGTTTACACAGAGTGTCAAAAAGGACTTTGAAATGGAATGAAACCCATCGATGGCACACTATTCAAAACAGGAATCGAACGTGTCCTACCCCCCCCCCCCAGGTCACAGGCTCCTCCAACAGTGCTACGCAATAAAACAGATAGGCCTACACAGAAAAAATAGTGAAATAGTGCAATAAGAGTCTATATACAGGTGATTGGAATATGATATATTAGATAAATAATTTCTAAGTAGCAGCCAGATGAATGTTATGGATGTTGTTTCTAAGTGCAGGTGTTTAATAATCGTATAGCCTGTGGGATGAAGCTGTCTCTGTGTCTGGTGGTTTTAGTCTGGATGCTGCGGTACCGCCTGCCAGACGGCAGCAGACAGAACAGTTTGTGGCTGGGGTGATGGGGGTCTTTTATAATCCTGAGGGCTTTCTTTAAGGTTAACCTGGTATTTTTACTCCACTACATTTATTTTAGTTACTTTACAGATTTGGATTAATGATGTGAAATATAAACAACCCTTAAATCAGAACCCTTAAAATTCAGTGAAGGTGATTGTCAAGTGCCAACAATCAGGAGAGATATTTGATAGTTGGTGCTTGAGAAGACTAAATATTTATCTGCAGATCCGTTTAAAGCATATTCATTACTCGTTATTCTCCAATAGTTAATTAAAGACTGTATACAATTGCTATTTTGCACATCCCTTTCAAGATTTCAAGATTTTCTAAGGTTTATTGACATATCATATACACAACAGTGTAGTTATGCAATGAATGAAAAATGTGGGTCACAGGTTCCTCAACAGTGCATTACAAGACATCTATCAATATGTGTGTATACTTCCACCATTACACTGTCGTATTCTGCACATTTCTTATACTATCTACATACATAAGATTATAATTAATGTGTATAATATCAGTTAAAATAAGTGCTTCAACATAGTTAACATTGCAGGAAAGTTGATTGTCAAGTTCCAAAACAAACCATGCAATTTAGACTTTGTCAGGCTTAATATTTATTTCTAGATAGATACCCCCAAAGCTTTTTTCCTATTTAAAAGAAGATCTTAACTTAAAGTATTCTTTAATGTTTAAATAAAGCCTTATTAGTTAGCACATCCTCCTATCAGGCACTACACTGTTTTATTCTAGATATCATTTGAGTATCTTCTTGATATTTTCTATTCTATATTTATATCATTGACCTTCTACTTTCCCACTATTGTATGTACTCTTAATATTTAAATGTTTTCATAAAATATAACACATCCACAATGCACTGTTTTTTGAGAACACAAATTCGTAACTAATGTAATTTTTACATTCTGACAAAATAAAAATTATTATGAATACAAATAAAATAAAAGAAGCCTCCCGTGAGTTAAGCAACAAGCTTTGTTTGCCTAATTACAGTATGTCATCTTGAGTACTAGGATTGCTTGGAATGTGAAAAACATTGCAAGATTAGAAAATAACACTTTGGTAACAATGGTATGAGAAAGTTGGTTCATTGTAATCCTGTCTTCTCTCAGAAAAATAATTGCTATTCATATTTTTGCTTTAGGACAAAGCAGCAGAAGCTGTTCAAAGTGGATGAAAGACTGAAGGTTAGCCTTTTTCTTTATCTCATGAACCTGAATTCCTTTAACATCTATTTCATTTGCTATGAAACAGTATTTAAGATACGAAAACGTTGTAGATAAAGAATTATCACCTAAATGGAGGAGCATACACTTATTTGTATGTATTCATTTGTTTAACAGAGACAGTGCACATTAATTAACATTCCTGTAAATGTGCCAGAGTTAGCCAAGAGGCTATTTTTCATCTGTTGTCCCTGAACAGATTTTATAAGTGAACCTAAAACAAATTTCATTTAAACAAGTAAATACAATCAAATTAAAACATGCAACATCCATTACTGGAATACTTAAATAAATAAAAAGACAGAACAATAAAACAAAACAAAAGAACATGTTGTGACGAGACTGACGACCCCTCCCCCCTTCTGCCTGTCTGTGCTCCCTGCCTTGCTGTCCTCTGGCAGGTACTGGGAGTGTCGTCCTGTTTGTGCCCGCCCATCTAGAGGCGGAGCCTCAAGAAGGCATAAAGGCTTGCCCAGCTGGGAGGTGCACTTTCTGATCCTGATCCTGTCCTGCTGCAGCAACCTCAGCCTTCCACCTGTGTTTGTATTTTCACAAATAGAATAAAGATTTCACAAATCTGAAACTGTGTTATAAAGAATCTTTAGACTCTCTGGGATAATCCAGTCCAGATTTGATGAGTCTAGGTCTATGGTTTTAGATCAGGACCTGGTCTAATGTGGTCAGGATGCGAAAAAAGCACTGAAATCTCCCTTGTTTGTATTTTCACAAATAGAAGTAAGGTTTCACAAATCTGAAACTGTGTTATAAAGAATCTTTAGACCCTCTGGGATAATCCAGTCCAGATTTGATGAGTGTAGGTCTTGTGGTTTTAGATCAGGACCTGGTCTAATGTGGTGAAGATGCGAAAAAAGCACTGAAATCTCCCTTTTTTTAATGTTCACAAATAGAATAAAGGTTTCACAGATCTCAAACTGTGTTATAAAGAATCTTTAGACTCTCTGGGATAATCCACTCCAAATAAATCTGCTATGCAGCGATTTAAGAGGTTCAAACACGGAGGATTGTTCGCTCAGCGCTGTAAATTAAATGTCCCTTAACTTTCCCCTTAACTGCCGAATCGGATGCTCTGAATGAGAAGCCAACTTCAGCGTGGGATCCCAAATGTGGAGATGAACTGGGTTAAAGCCCTAACTACTGGCTTCACTGAAATGAAGCGCAAGGGAAACTCTGCAGGATACCTTGTAGTCTGGCACATTATAGTAAGCATGTACGCACAACCGGACTTAGATGGAGGCAACGGCCCCACACAATGTATGATCAAATGCTCAAAAGGTTGACCAAGGGCTGGAATGGGACTGAGGGGTGCAGGTGTGGCATCAGTGGGTTGATATACCTACATTATTAATAATTACATGGTTAACATGATTTGCAATTAATACAGCTCATGTTAAGAGTGTGGTGAGAATTGTCTGTGTTTTCTGATAAGGAATGGTTGGTTTATTGTTGGAAAAATGTAGTGTTATCTAGCAGTATGAAGTGTCTAACTCCGACCAGCAGAGGGCGCGTTCGCTACACGGTGTTGGGGACAAAGAGAAGTCTCGCGTGAATACGTTCAGAGAACGTAAACACACACTTGATTGAAGTCACGAGAGGCTTCTCAATACTCAAATTTCCCCTCCTCGACTCCTCGACTCCTCGGTCCTCCGGTAGTGACCCGAAAATGAATTTCAGCGCGCCATTTTGAAGGACGTCTCATTTCTCTAAATGCACACCGAGGACCGAGGATCGAGCATCGAGGAGGCTCTCTGGAGGAGCTATAACCGAGGATACACTGATGGTTCCTCCACGGCTCCTCCGCGGATGCATTTCCGGGAACGGTGGAGGCGTGACGCACGGCCGGACTTATCTCAGCCAATGACAGCTCTGCATGCATCCCCTGGATATTATTTGAGAACCTGCTCTCATCGCAACGCGATGTTTACAGTGAGAACAGCTGTGAGGTCCTGCAGAAAGCAGAGCAGTGTGTAAAATATATATCACTCAGTATAACAGGCCTACTCTCTTTATTTGCTTTAGTTTAGTAGATATCTACAAAGAGTCCATATTTTTCTAAAACCATTTAGTGCTTCACATAATAAAATACACAACGGCTGTAGCCTGATTATGCTTTAGCAGCTGTAGGTGTGTGTGGTACAGTATGTAGGTGTGTGTTGTACAGTGTGTAGGTGTGTGTTGTACAGTGTGTAGGTGTGTGTTGTACAGTGTGTAGGTGCGTGTGTTGTACAGTGTGTTGTACAGTGTGTAGGTGCGTGTGTTGTACAGTGTGTAGGTGCGTGTGTTGTACAGTGTGTAGGTGTGTGTTGTACAGTGCGCAGATGCCGCGGACAGACGGGTCTCAGTTGGTTTGATGTCCTTACTTTTAATACTTGCAAATACAACTTTTGGCCCGTAATTTCAATTCCCCATTTCAGCGACCAGAGAGAGAGGGGGGGGGGGGGGGGGCGTATATCCAGTCTCTGACTGTGTTACGTTATTATGAGAGTGCTCTCATACTTTAAATTGTATATATTTATATAAATATATTTGTGTGTGTGTGTCCGCATCTGTAGCCTGTTATTGTCTCATTATACCGCACTCTCAATGAATTCAAATAAAATATGTGGGGGAACAATGTTCAGCTGATCTAACAGAGATTATAAAATATGACAAAACACTCGACAGCTGATGCAGCTGTTGCCACGTCATAATGAACGGACGTCGCTTTAATATGACCGCTCAGAGGAGAGGAGTTCTCATTTCTTTAAACGTCTGCTGCTTCCCCTCCTCTCTCCTCGGTTCCCCTCCTCGGTCCTCCGCTCGCATCTCCTGTGGGCGGGTCTAAGTCTCGAGGAGGGGAGTCGAGGAGGGGAGTCGAGGAGGGGAAATTTGAGTATTGAGAAGCCTCTACGGTGTTTGTGTGTGTGGCGAACTGTGATTAATAATATATATATTTTGCTCTTTGCAGGTAAGAACGGAGAGTTGAAATTGGGTAATTGATGAGTGAATATGTTATTTGTGAGTTTATGATCCCGGTTGGATTTTATGTAGTAGTGTTTATGAACGTTACTTGTTCAGCAAACGTAACGTACTGATAATGGCTAGCCAGCAGTTAGCACTGGTGGCCTTGTTAGCTTGAGCGAGCGTGAGGCGGGAAAGTAGAACAATGAGCCGGTCTAAAGAGCCCGGACTGCTCGTGTATAGTTAATAGATAAATAAATAAATTAAAAGAGATACATAAGTGATTTGGTTAATGTGACAATGTTAGGTAGACATGATTGGCTGACTGTGTATCGGAGCAACAAATTGATATTGAATGTACAAGATTAAACTGGTCTGGAATAGCAATGCAACAGACATGATTATTGGTTGGATGTTGATGCAGATGTTCATTTTGTTTCTGTGTTAGTATAGTAAATACGTGCAGAGAACGTAAACACACACTTGATTGAAGTCACGGTGTTTGTGTGTGGCGAACTGTGATTAATAATATATATATTTTGCTCTTTGCAGAACAAAATAAAAGACTTTCAAATTAAATGTGTAGTGGAGGGCTACTTCACTCTGTACCACACTACACAGGCTTCACCACCTGACTTGGTTTACTAGTGAACTGACATATGTGGCATGCTTTAATATAACTTGCACCATCGCGCTTTAACCGAGGCCAGAAAAAATAGCGTAGGACACGGTCATAGGTTTTTTCCCCCCCAAATGTCCACCACTATCATTTGCAATATCACATCACGCAAACTACTCGGCACCACCACCTGAAACATTGCCTCCCCCACAGCATCACCAACACAGGGCACCGACTTACGCACCAGCAAGTCCCCCTGAACAAAGTAAGCCTGGGCTATGTCTCTGACCTTCTCTGCCGGCAACAACTCAGTCCACAGAGCAGAACGAGATGAATCGTCCTTCTGACTCCTGACCCAGTCCTCCTTTGACACCGACGAAGGGAGATCAGGCAGTGAGACCACATGTACCACATTACTTTTGCTACACTCCGAAACATGTGGGTCAGACGACATTTTACGGCTCTGTGCACGTGTCACAGCACAAACTACAAACCACTCTCATCTGGCTCCCCAGATGCCACCGGCCTGGAAACCACCACAGGCGGTGGCACACCAGCCCACACAGCACTACCAGCGAGATCGTTGCCCAAAATCATATGTATCCCATCAAGTGGCAACGCGGGACGCACGCCGATAGACACAGCTCCCCGCACCAGCTCGCAATCCAGCACTATTGTATGCCGTGGCACAGGGATCAAGCCCATCTCCATGCCCCTCATCAGCACAAAATCCCCCGTTTCTGTCTCTGACGAAAAAGGCAACACTGACTCAACAATGAATGAGTATCTAGCCGCTGTATCACGCAACACCTTAATCGGCACATATTTGTCACTACCGACTACTGATACAACAGCTTCAGTGATGAACGGCTCAAAACCAGAACCCGCATCCGAGTCGGCACAAACCGGCCCTTATCAGGCACCATGCCCGAGCCTACACCCAACGGTTTTTTATCCAACACGGCAGAACAACACATAGCTGGAGCATGTGGTGACAAACGAGGCTTCCCCTTAGTTTCCAGCAACGGACACTGCTCCTTCCAATGACCCCCTCCTCTGCAATAATGACATAGGTCCACTTTGGCCCCCTCGGGTCGCCCTGTACCTACAAATCTACGGGAGGAGCCTGGTGAAAACTTTGCACCACCGCGGGCATAGCCATTGTCTTCTCCACGTTTCCAATCACCCCTAGAATACTTCTCAGTAAAACTGCCCTTATGTGTCAACACAAAATCGTCCGCTAATTCAGCAGCTCTAAACGCGGTGGAAGGTTCTGTTCTGTTCATTCACATAAGTGGCCACACGCTGAGAGAGAATGTCTTTAAATTGTTCCAAGACAATGAGCTCACAAAGACCGTCAAAACTTGCAACCTTTGCTGCCGCGCACCACCGCTGAAAATGAGAAGTTAAATCACACTCACACATTAATTTGGCCTCCAGTGAGACTGTAAGGAATCTTGGTGTTATATTTGATCAGGATTTATCCTTTAACGCCCACATAAAATCAATTTCAAGGACCGCCTACTTCCATCTACGTAACATTGCAAAAATCAGGCATATCTTGCCTCAAAACGATGCAGAGAAACTAGTCCATGCATTTGTTACTTCTAGGCTGGATTATTGTAACTCTTTATTATCAGGGAGTACTAAGAAGTCAATCAAGTCGCTTCAGCTGATTCAAAATGCTGCGGCTCGTGTACTAACCAGAGTTAGGAAAAGGGACCACATTACTCCTGTTCTGGCTGCCTTACACTGGCTCCCTATAGAACACAGGATAGAATTTAAAATTCTTCTTCTCGCCTACAAAGCCCTTAATGGGCAGGCGCCATCTTACCTTAAAGAACTCATTATACCCTACTGTCCTACTAGGGCATTGCGTTCCAAGAATGCAGGGTTGTTGGTTGTTCCTAGAATCTTTAAAAGTACAATGGGAGCCAGAGCCTTTTCTTATCAAGCTCCACATTTGTGGAATCAGCTTCCAGTTTGTGTTCGGGCGGCAGACACCCTATCCGTTTTTAAGAGTGCGCTTAAGACCTTCCTTTTTGATAAAGCTTATAGTTAGGGCTGATTAGATTCAGCCCCTAGTTTTGCTGATATAGGCTTAGTTTGTCGGGGGACATCTTACTTCTTCCTTCTCTCTGTCTATACCCGTGTACACTCATGTTCCGATTAACCCAGCTTCCCCAAATGTCTTTCTTTTGGTGTCTATATACGCTGGGATCCGGAGTCATGGATGATCCTGCGGTCCTGTGTCCTGGATCGCGAGCGCTGGATCTTGAGTCGTGGCTGTGGTCCTGGATCATCGGTCCTGGATGGATATCCTTGTGGATTCATCTTCCTATTATACACACATGCATTTCCAAACATTTGGACTACCTATGTTGCAAATGTATTATCTTTTCAATTTACACACGGCATCTATTGCACGTCTGTCCGTCCTGGGAGAGGGATCCCTCCTCTGTTGCTCTCCCTGAGGTTTCTCCCATTTTTCCCTTTAAACTGGGTTTTCTTTGGAAGTTTTTCCTTGTACGATGTGAGGGTCTAAGGACAGAGGGTGTCGTATTGTCATACTGATATTCTGTACACACTGTGAAGACCACTGAGACAAATGTAACATTTGTGATATTGGGCTATATAAATAAACATTGATTGATTGATTGATTGACTCCACATGTGTCTGCTTATCTCCCTTGACCAAAACTTCTGAACCTTTGACGATACGCTTCAGGAAACAGTTCGTAAGACTTCAACACCGCTGATTTTACTCCATCATAGTCCAAAGCATTTTCGGCACAAACAGCTGAATAGGCTTCCTGTGCTCGCCCAGTGAGTACACTACACACTGAAGTAACAGCACTCTGTCCGAATCTGACCAGTTTCTTGCCTCTGCTATGCGTTCAAATAGAGTGAAAAAAAATTCCGGGTCACGCTCATTGAACTTTGGCACTAATCGCAAGTAAGAAATGATATCGCCACTGCCTGATGCCGACCTATCACCACCATCCTCCCCTGGAGAAAACTTGCCCTCTCCCATCAGCCGTAATCTAGCATGTTCCACCTCACATTTCATCTTTTCCACCTCCAGCATCTTCTCCACCTCTAAACGCTTCTCTACCTCCTGCTGCTGACCCCTCATCTCCAACTGCAACTTCTCCTGCTCCAACTCCAACTGCAATCTCTCCTGATCAAACTGCATGGCCAAAAGCTCCTTTTGCTGCTCTAACGTCAAACCAGCTGTCTGAACCACTACCGGCACGAACCCTGCCGCACCAGACTCACTCTTCTGCAACACCCCCTGCTCAAACAAAGATGACACAATGACAGTTTTAATGGCATGTTTCCGCTTGCTCCCCACAACAGCAATGTCATTGTGCTCTGCTATTTCGACCAACTGCGCCTTCTGGCAATCATCTGAGGCTGCGGCCACACGAGGACGGATTCGGTCGTTTGCATTACTGTCATATAGACCGTTCGGCCACACGAGGACGACCGAATACGGCACTAAACGACTGAGGAAACGATAACGGGTCCGAAGGTGGATAGAAAGGCATACGCAACTCTCTGGGGAGTCAAACGGCTCCGTGTGTACGCCCTATCCGAACATTTTCAGATCACTGATAGTGATTGCGCAATAGCCCCGCCTCTCCCCACCTCTTCTGCTCACCTCCGCTTACCCCGCGCCATTGCTGAAGTGTTTCGCCACCAACAACAACAACAATGGCGGATCGCAGAGTTGCTATCGTGCTCCGGACGCTATTGACCATGCTACAGTTGTTTGTGCAACATCTACAGCAATAATGATGAGGCAATAGCCCCGCCTCTCCCCACCTCTGCTGCTCACCCCCACGTCAAAGTAAACTGCACCCTGAATTCAGATTATTTATCTTTCTCTCGCGAGTGAAGTCTAATCTGACAGGACGGAGACACGCAGCTCTGCTCACCTGCAGCTCCTCCCGCTGCAGCAAAACACACACTTCAAGTCAGATCATCACCCTTAGCTATTTTAATGACCATCAAACTCCCTAAACTAGTTATAAATATGTTTATTTTTTACTGTCGGCCAGGTCACTCATTACTGGATCAGCTGCTGCATGAGACAGACACTGACGCTGTCCGAAGAGAGGGAGGAAAAAGAGAGGCTCCGTGTATTTTATTATTATAATATATAGAGTCGTTATTCATTTGTTTTAAAGCTCAATAAATAACAAAGAAGACCTTTGACCGGCACTAATTTTGTCCGGAAGATTTAAACTTTAATACACGTTGACTGGCGAAAAACGCTGCCCGGTTCCCTCGGCCCCCACCGCGGAGAATAAACAGAAGCGCCACGTACAGGCTCCTGCATATGTACTGCAGCTTCTCCAGCGGTTGGAGCTAAACGGAGCGGTCTCGTGTGGACAGACACTATCCGGATAACTATTGCGTGTGGACGGAAGCTTGTTTGTGATTGCGTTTGCGTTAATCCTATGCGTTTAGCCGTTTTCGTCCTCGTGTGGCTGCAGCCTAAAGGCCCTGACACACCAAGCAGTCACCAGAGGACTAGCCGACGCTGAAGTCGGCTGTTGCCTGGCCGTGTTCTCCTGCGTTTTGGCCATGTGTCGCACGGGAACACACCGCACCGACTTCAGTGCATGAGTGGCAATAACTCTCCTTACCAGCAGGCGGCGGTAGTGTGTATTCGTCATTCAAAAGAGGCAACAACCGGAAGACAGAAGAAGAAGAGTATCTTTTCTCCGTAATATCATACAGAGCTGGCCTCTCCTGGATCAAGGTGATGAGCAGGTCTTCGTTTGCATCATTCCAGATCGCCATGATGAGATGAAAATGAATAGCAGTCTGTGTGTGCCTTCTTAAATCGTTTGTTTGCGTCCCTCACTTCCGCTTCGCTTCTCATGCACTGATTTGCTAGCTGAACAGCCAATCAGAGTGATTATTTGGTCCGACCCGATGCATGGCCGATTCAACATGTTGAATCGGCCATGCATCGGGTCTGGCAGTTCAAATAAGGCGTGTCACGGTCGACGGTGCGGGACACACCAACCTGACTACGGCGCCGCGAATGCCCGACAGCCTCTGACGGCCTCTGACTCCCAAAATCGGGTTGGTGTGTCAGGGCCTTAAGACACTGAGGGCGCATCCACAAACACTGACAAAGAAGTCATAATAGCCAATCAGAAAGCAAAGTATTAAACTGCCAACACGCATGGGCATAAGATTTACCCAACAGAGAATTTCCGCCAAACTGCCTAAACAAAATCTTCCTAATCTCACCTAGTCTTCATGTGGCTTGCGGTGGGTAATTACGCACTGGAACCCGGCGGAGTTATGGAGCAACCTGCACGCAGGTAAAACCAAGAACTCACGCGGACGTGCCCCCGAGACAGCTGTCCGAAAACAGCTGACACTAACCACGTCACCACAACACTATGAAAAAAACAAAAAACAGACGCAACCCAAGGGGAAACGCCACTTAAGCCTAGCGGGGAAAAT
The DNA here is from genome assembly GCF_902827115.2 of Pseudochaenichthys georgianus. Lineage (NCBI taxonomy): Eukaryota > Metazoa > Chordata > Actinopteri > Perciformes > Channichthyidae > Pseudochaenichthys > Pseudochaenichthys georgianus. The sequence goes on along the minus strand of NC_047525.1, from coordinate 14,139,930 downwards.
CTCTTTTACAAAAGCGTAACAAACAGCGACATCTTACCCTCTGATTGGCACACAAAACCTGACGACATGTCAAACACTACAGCTTCCTGAAACCCAAAAGACATGTGTCCCCCAAATAGCAGCGACAAGCTAGCACACAGCTGGACCACAACAATGAATCAGCTGCTCAATGACACCATGTGCTCGGAGCACTACACAAACTTTTTAAACAAATAACCCGTTGGACGAGCCCCCATTTGTTGCGACCTGGTTCAAAAGGCTGCAACAAAAAGGAGACTCAACGGGTAGGTAAAGGTGTTTATTTATTTGCACCACACTGTTCAAGTCAACTCATGGTTTATACTCATCAGAGCCGGGTGCCTGCAGGAAAAAGCAGAGAGAGAACAGACAGGAGCAGAGAGGCTTTAAAATAGCTGTAGAGCACCAGACCCAGGTGCCCTGAGTTACTGCAATCAGTGCGATCAATGCAGCCAAGACAGGACAGCCACACCCTCTCCACTGATGAACCCACAGGGGCATCACAGCCCACATAAATGATCACAGAACTCAAGTAGCAGACAAATCTCAACATCCATTGATTGAGGAAACTGCGAACATCAGGCATTCATGGTCCAATTGATGCAAAGAAGCCACTACTGATGATGAACAACAAGAAGAAGATAATTGTTTGGGCCAAGAAACACAAGGATTGGACATTAGAAATTGGAAATCTGTACTTTGGTCTGAGGAGTCCAAATTTGAGATTTTTGGTTCCAACCTCCGTGTCTTTGTGAGACGCAGAGAAGGTCAGCGGATGGTTTCTGCATGTGTGGTTCCCACCGTGAAGCATGGAGGAGGAATTGTGATGGTGTGGGGGGCTTTGCTGGTAACATTGTTGGTGATGTATTCAGAATTCAAGGCACAATTAACCAGCATGGCTACCACAGCATTCTGCAGTAGTCAGCAACATATAAATCATATTCTGGATTTTTTAACACTTTTTTGTTTACTAGATAATTCCATGTGTTCTTTTATAGTTTTGATGTCTTCAGTGTAAATCTACAATGTAGAACACATTTAAATAAATAAAAAACTTCGAATGAGATATTTAAAAAAAAAAAAAGTCCTAGTTTAGTATGTTAAAAATGTAAAAAAACATATGTATGTATGTCGAAAAAAAAGTAATAGGACATTATGTCAAATATAACGACATAATATAGAATGTCGAAAAAAGAGAAAGAACTACACAGTATACTGTATGTTGGAAACTTGTGTCGAGAACTTACTTTTTATGATATAAACTATTATACAAACTTCACATTTTGGATAAGGGTCCACCCTTATATAACATTTTTACTTTTTTGATAATGTTCCCCCCTTGTGTCTATAACTAGGTTGTATGATAAGTCTTATATACACCCCTTAATTCCGGAACTAACTTTGTAGATAAGGATCCCCCTTATATAAATACTTTTTTGATAAGGGTTAGCCCCTTATGTTCGGTATCATTTTTTAATAAGGGTCACCCCTTATATAAAATGTACCTTTTTTACAAGGGTCCCTTATAGCTTTTTCAGATTTATTATTTAGTTAAAATATTTTCGACACGTCTTTTTTCGATATAGTATAGTAGTAAAAACGACAGTCTAGTATGTCATCAATGAGAAAAAAACGACATAGTATAGCAATACGAAAAATATGAGAACAACCACATTTGCGTCGTGTTTAAAGTGTTCTTGAGTAAATATTGCTTGGGTTCAATCTGTGTGTGCGTCACACTTTTTACAATTAAAGCAACTCGGCAAAACACGAAAAATAGTTGTTGGTCTCTTTCATGCCAGATTCCATCCTCTGTATTTTTACACCACTGATAATTATAAATGCATAATTATAATATCCAGAGTTGTATTTCTATCTAAAGAAATGTCATAACGGAAACATATACAATTGATAATCTAAGACAATGCCTTTTAAAATTGTAATCAAGTCCCATGTTGCGAGGAAGAGTTCCATAAATGTGATGCCTCAACATATACATTTTCAGTAATCAGCATTTATTGTGAGGAAAGAGATTCAGGGACTGATGAAAATTATGGTTCTGTAAGAGGTTTATTTTTCTCCATATATTTTACAAATAGAAGCACACATGTTCATAGACTCTGGACGACACGTCTGAAGTTCTTTGAAGAGCTATAGGTAATGGGAATGAAGATCCTGCCCGTTTATCTGCAAAGAAAGAAATTGAAGTAAGAACACAAACAGCAAGAACTCAGCTAGGGGAACCCTGAGGGATACTAAAAACCACACTACCGTCTAGACTATTTCTAATGTTTTGTGAGCACCCTTCTATATGAGAAGCTGTTCACACTCGCCAACCAGTAATGCTTACTTGACAGCCTACAATATAACCTGTGCTTTTAACACATCAGGTCCTTAGTTCAGCAAAGGGTTAGAAGACGGATGAAAAAAGGTTTATTATTACCATTAGATTGTGAAAAGTTAGTAGAGTGGTGGAAAAAGTGTTGAGTCACTGAGGTGAAATCTGCAAATGTAAAAGAGAAAATGTACTTACAGAGCGGCAGCTCCAGAGATGATCTCGATGAGCTCCTTGGTGATAACCGCTTGTCGGGTACGGTTGAAGGTGAGGGTCAGCTTGTCAATCATCTCAGCTGAAAGGAGAGAAAAATTTCCATCACATCAAAATATAAAACTTTATTGTGAAAGAGTGAAATCCTAAAGCATAACTCAGTACTGAACACTCGTTTCAAACAAGCAGGACAAGATGTGAAAAGTCATGACCGTGACAATATATAGGTCCAAAACCCTGTTTCCTACAGTTGAATGAATGAAAAGGATTACATTAAAACAGAATTAGGGAAATGTGGCCTAATATTCTGATTCCGGCCTCTGAAACGAGTGTATTTGCCAGACATCATTGTAAAGATTTTACAGCACAAAGATGACCAAATATAACAAGACGACACATCGTCAGCACATCCTATTCCTACAAATTCTCTATATAGACAGAGGAAGTGAAGTCTCACAGGCGTTCTTGCTGGCGCTGTCCATGGCGGTCATCCTGGCGCTCTGCTCGGCGGTGGTGGATTCCTTCATGGCCATGTAGATGATGTTGACCATGGCAAACTCCTGGTAGTTCCTCAGCACGTCAGCATCAATGTCATCATAGACGCTCATGCTCTCTGTGGGAGGAAGGAACACACACGTTCAGGATGTATCTGTAGGAGACACTTGAGGATCTCTGCATACCGTTTGATAAATATAGTATGTTCAAGTTTATTAGAAATATTGTTTAAAAAAGTCATAGTTTAGAATTACGAAGAGCGTCATAGTATGTCAGGAAATATGAAAAGGTCATAGTAAAGTATATCAAAGTATTGTGAAATAGTCTTAATATAACAAGTAAAAAATGTCATGTACAGTATGTTTGTAATATTCTACACACAAAAAACAGTATAGTATAATGACAAATATTGTGGAAAAACTCATAGTATGTCAGAAAAAGAAAAAGACATTGTATAGTATGTGGACATTTAAAAAAGATTATTGTATTGTCATAGCATATTACATGTCAAAAAATATAAAAATGTCATAATAAAGAGGGTCGAAAAATAAATGTAGCGGATGTCATTGTATCATGTCTAAAGAAATATAAAAGCCATTGTAAAGTCATAGTAAAAAATGAAAATAAACTTTACCTGCATTACCAACAGTTTCTGGGGAAAACAGAGGCTTCGACTCCGTCTTGTATGAGATAACAGACCTGCATCAGAGAAATTGGGAGATTTAATCTATCAACATAATACAGTATTTTAAAACAAGTCGAACTCTGCTTGTTCATCTCTAAACGTTTCTTTACACAAATAAAGAAAAAACGTTTTTTTAAAAAGGTGTGCATCGTACTTGAATTGGTTGAAGACGACAGAGGCCTTGTCAAATTCGTATCCCAGGTTGAGCACCTCGGTGGCGACCACTGAGGCGTCGCCAAAGCTGGGGGGCTTGCGGCCGACCTCCTTGCAGCTCAGCAGGATGTGCTTTCCATGAGTTCTGATGAGGAACAACAGGTATTATTTGCACAATAAAACAATCGTTACTTGATCTACATTTTTGATTTTCTGCTAAATATGAATTGGTAGAAGATCCATGAAGGTTTGAACCATTCTTAATCGTTTCATTCCCATGACCACATGTTAAAGTGGCACTAGAGAACTTCTTTGCTTTAATGTACAATATTTGTTGATTGCACTGTGTAATGTCTAAAGAAAGATACAACTTTTAGCATTGTCATTCATTCGACATAAGCCTCACTTGACAATGCAAAGGTCTGCCACAAGGTTGCGTAGTCCTGGGACAATGGAGGCTCAGTTACCAGCTAATGCTGTTTTTCTGCCTTTTAAATAATTATAGTTATGCTTCTTTGTGTTATTTTATAGTAAAGTAAATATATTTGTTTTTAAAGCTTCAAATTAAAACGCCACCTTGGACTTTGAGAAACTAGGGTGGAAATATAGCACTATTTTCTAACATTTTATTTGCAAACGACCGAATTTCGATGTAGTGAAACTGAGCCATTTATCGTTGCACCCAAGCAATTAAAAGTTCAAAAATGAACTTTGATATAAACTGTAACATAAGAACAAATGGAAATGTATACTTTTAAAGTGTCCATTAAAAACATTTGACAGGGAAGCAACAGTTCATCTTATTTTCCATTATCTTTGCAACATTCTGAACCATCAAAGCCTGAGCCTCCAGCTCAATATCACCAATTTCTTGCTGCTGGTAAACAAAGTAGTTGGCTAAATATCTGCTCAGAAATTCCCAACACCGGACATGACTTGTGTTTTTCATCAATGTAATAAATGAACATTTCCATTGGTACCTTTTCAGCAGGGCTCTCAGCTTGTCTCCCACGTTGATCACCATGACCTCCGTGCCAGGGCTGGAAAGGGCGATCTGGCTCTTGATGTTCCTGCCCACGTTAGAGTGGACGGCGCCGCAGAGTCCACGGTCAGAACTCACACCAATGATCAGATGCTTGTTGACCTTCTCTTCGGCTACTTGGATGTCGGCCTTCTCGTAAAGGGCTGGGGAGCAGAGAGGATATTTACTCCAGGGATATAGATGAGTTAAATCCTAATCATGAGGAGTTTAAAATAACACTAAGGAGGCCAGGTGTAACGTACCCAGAGCACCAGCACCGTAGACCCTGGATGGCTTCAGCGCCCTCTCAGCACGAGCATACTTGGCAGCGGCCACCATCTTCATGGACTTGGTGATTTTCTGGATGTTCTTGATGGACTTCAACCGAATGGTGACTAGAGAATAGAGGATACAAGTGTCAGACTAACACATATTTACTTTTTTTTTTTTTTAAAAAAGGTACTTAAACCGAACATACCAACTATTTCAGACAGTTGAAGCTTTAATCATCACATTTAAATGTATACTATTACATTTACAAAATGTAAAATGTATTTATATAGCCCATTTATAACATCACAATATACATTTGTCTCTAAAAAAAAAGTGCTTTCAAAGTTTCTAAAGATAAAACATTAATGAATTAAATAAATAAAAAAACGACATGGACACTCCATCAACACAATTATGTGAATATATAATACAAGTTTATAGAATTAATTTATGCAAAGTGCAAATAATGTATAAAGTCACATTATTTATTATACCCGCTGCTTATATGACCTTAGACTGAAAGACACAAAAATACAAGAAAGTTTCATTTCAAATATATATATTTTTGTTGTTGTTGAACACAGGCAATATTTAGTGAATCACTAGTATTTGGTAAACAATTTAGCATGTTCTAGTTGTTTAATGTTTGCAATATACAAGTTGTGCTCCAGGTGCCTGCACAATAACCTTCAACCAAAATAGACCGCAATGGGCATCAGCTTGTAATGATCCTCTTAGCTTGAAAGTCAATATAATGCATGTGAAGCATTTCATTTGTCAAATAAAATATATGAATACAGTGTTTGGCATGTCGTGTCTTACAGCCAATGGGCGAACCCATGTAAATAATTGTAAAATTAGATAATAGAAATGGTCATTTCCAGTATAGCGTGGCCTAGATTATTACTATTCTGCATCAGGCGTGTTATCATTAGGAGATTATAGTGTGTAACATGTTGTTTAGCTGTTGTCTTTACATATTTACAGGAGTAGTTTACTAAAGTACTTACTGTCCTTCAAGGTAGCCATGTTCCTGACCTGCCCACTGTGAACAGAACAAGTGTATTTAAGCTGTTGCTGCAAGCATTGTCAACATCATTAATAACAACATACATACAAAGAGTAACTTTTATCATGTTATCATAGATTGATTCAAACTTAAACGTTTAGGACATTTATTTGGCTGCTTGCTAACGCTGCAAGTGTGCTAGCAGTGGTTAGCTTGGATTCGATGCACTAATAAGCTTAGATAGTAAACACTTTTGCTGAGACTGTGTCTCACATGTAGGAAATAAACATTTCTGAGAAATGTATGTGTGAAACGCTAACTCGTTGCAAGTTTTTTGGCACAATGTCGGAATGTTTAAACTAGTAAATGTCAGCTTAGCTAGCATTAGCTTGTCTGAACTGTGCAGCACACCACTGTCATTCATTAGCTGCGGCCTCTACGTTAGCATGTCCTTGCATTCAAAAACTGCATTTATCACATAATTGAAGTTTCACAATTCCTCTAATCATACATCACATGTAGAACATACAATGCACATAGCATCAAATACTGATGTGAAATTGTTTAAACAGCTTTGACATTACCATTGTGGGGAGAACACCAACGCGCCGGTCCTAGCAAACATGGTTACTGCTATGAAGGTCAGACACACAGAACTGCGCAAGCGTAAACTGAAGGTAAAATGGAAGAATGATGCCTTCATGGACTGCCAGCAACATCCGGTAGAATGCCTTCCACACCTATTTTTAGAGATGGAAGAAGTATTTGGATAACTTGCTTAAAATAGAAGAATAAAAGTGCGACAGTGTAGAATAGTTATATGGTAGAGAGTACAAGTAATAATTAATCGAATCATAAGGGTGCATAAAAAGTATCGATCTATAAAAGAACAAGAAATCAAATGTGCAATAAATAAATACACAGAAAAGTATTTACAAAGAAATGTGAAAAAACTATTGAAAAGGCTTATTATTATTATTATTATTATTATGATAATATATCCCTAATCATTGTGTTTTCCTCTAATCATGTATATCCAAATTGTGATTATTGTTGCATTATTGTGTCCATCAATTTACAGTTGCAATCGGTAAAGGTGGGTCTCAGTTTAATTACTATATTAACTGCTGTGAATCTATAACAACACACCATCATTTACTATTTGATTTATATGTTGTATTTATTATCTAAATTGGCAAAGTAACCAAATTACAGAAGTGGTGTGAAAAGTACGACAGTTGACGTTGAGATGCAGTGGAGTCTAAGTAGTCCCTGAACGCATATTCAGTTATCGCGTGATTTCAGCGTTATGACGGTAACACGCGGAAACTGTTTACGTTAGCGGCTTGTGGTTGTCGATAATTTAGCCACGGTTTGTCCGTTTTAGCGTTATTAATCGACCATTAGCGGGTGTTTTATGGTTAGTATTGCTGCTCAGAATGGGGAAAGCGGATTTTCTCTCCCCGAAGGCGATAGGCAACCGGATAAAATCCAAAGGTCTCCAAAAGTTGAGATGGTATTGCCAGATGTGTCAGAAACAATGCCGAGATGAGGTAAAACACCGTGCTTTTGGTGTAATATTTAGAAGTTATTTCAACATATTCAACCTATTTTGTATTTCATTCGTTCCAGAATGGCTTCAAATGCCACTGCATGGCTGAGTCCCACCAGAGGCAGCTTCTGCTAGCCTCAGAAGACCCAAACAAATTCATGGACTACTTCTCCGAGTAAGTTCTTTTGAATGTAAATTTAGCATGTTAATGTTGTTCTTCATATGGTTGGAGTTAATTCCTGCTTCCTCTCTTCGCAGTGAGTTCAAAAACGAATTCCTGGAGCTCTTAAGGAGACGTTTTGGTGAGTCCTGAATCCACTCAGACTATCCAGAAGTTTGGAACTTTTTACTGTAAGAAAACTGATCACATTTGTTCTGTTTTAGGGACCAAGCGAGTGCACAACAACATAATCTACAATGAATACATCAACGACAGAGAGCACGTCCACATGAACTCCACACAGTGGGAGACTCTCACTGACTTCACCAAGTGGCTGGGCAGAGAAGGTAAACTCTCCTGAAATGTGGTTCAACATGCACAGACACAAATCACAAACATTTATGAAGGAAACGTTCCCTTTCAGCCAAAAAGATCTACAACAAGTTCCATAATTACAGAGCAGAATGAACTGACAGTGGAATAACTACTTACTTTTATGTTAGCACCACAATACCAAATCAAATTCCTCGTACGTGTCAACCTACCTAGTAATAAACCTGTTTCTGATTCTGAACTACAGATCTGTAACGTTTTGTGCTACTATTTTGCATCGTTTAACACTATTTTGATGTCAAAATCTGTCCATAGACCGAAATGTAAACACACGGCACAAGTATTCAAAACCAGTAGTCTTTTTTTCAAGATGTCAAAACAATTATAAAAAATTTTAAGCAAATTATCAATGAACCTATTAATAAAGAGCATTAGGTGCAATCTTGGCTCATAATATAACTACATAACAAGGCGGTTTACCAAATTACCATAAAAACAACATGTGAATTATGTAACCGTGTGTATTAACAAAACTTTCAAAATGATCTGTCTTGTTAAACAAATCATGGAAATTATGTTGGTACCAATTTCTTACCAAATACGTTTTGGACATGAGTCACAAAACAGGTACAAGAACTGCTACATTAAAAGGAGACTCTTTTGTGTAATAATTAGTTGATGATGTTACTTCTAGGTTTCTGCAAGGTGGACGAGACTCCCAAAGGCTGGTACATCCAGTACATCGACCGCGATCCGGAGACCATCCGCCGACAAGAGGAGCAGGCGAGGAAGAAAAAGCAGGACCTGGACGACGAAGAGAGGAGCGCCAAGTTCATCGAGGAGCAGGTCCGCAGAGGCCGGGGCGACAAGGAGGAAGAAGTGAGGACCAGAGAGGACGCACTCAGTTTCACACAGGCTCAATTGTGCTTTATGAAGATCAATGGAGTTGAGATTTCACATTTGTGTTCCTGTATTCTAATCTTTAGGAAACCCCAGTTTTCACAGAGCTGAAACGTGAGAGTGAAGAAGAAAAAGGTTAGTTTTATTTTTGTGATCAGTTAAATGTCGTTAATGCTTTTCTTGTCACTCACACTTACGTTTTTTCTGCAGTTGCTTTCAACCTGGGCGCCTCCTCATCTGTAGCCGGTCCTTCTAAATCAAGGTAAAGATATCTGCTGCCTTTTTTTAACGTAAACACGGTATAATGAAAGAAATTATACTATTTTTTTATTTTTTTTATCTTCCACTGTAAATAACTAATTTATTTTATATTTTCTTAAATAGTTAAGTTAGATTTTAAAATACACGTCTTGTTGCCCCGTGTTTTATTTTGTATCCTTTTTTAAAAAGGTTTATTACTGTATTAATATTTGTGTTTATTCTTAACACAGGTTTCTACTTAATAATTATTAGGAAAATAGATAATTACCTATGTAAATGTGTCCTTAAAATGTCCTTAAATCTGCATTAAAACCATGGTCATTGTATGCCTTGAAAAAAAGCTTCTCAATTATCAAGAAAGTCTTATTTGATAATATTATCTGAAACTGTTTGTCTCCTTTTTAGTTCTGCTCTGGGTGCGAGTGCCCTCAAAGCAGCCGCATCATCGTCAGCCAAGAGAAAAGACACGAGTGCAGACACCAGAGGGGAGAAGAAGAAGAAATCTGCTCTGGAGGAGATTATGGAGGTAGAGGGGATGATCTACTGGTATGTTCTACTAATGTGTCTGTGTTTACATTGAGACGTTATATACATGCTGTTTGTTCAGATGGAGGAGAAGAAGAAGAAGAAGCAGTCGGTCAGATTGGATTTCTGGCTGCAGCCAAACATCGTGGTCAAAGTCGTCACAAAGAGACTTGGAGAGAAGTACCACAAGAAGAAGGCGATCATCATGGTAAAAAACGCTTTGCATTTATCTTTGTGAGAGTATGTTTATGTGCATATGGATCAGGTTTATTATGTTTACCTAACTAAAAGAAGAACAATCAGGAATAATATTGACCTAAATTCAACTTAACAAAGACTTAATGTGAAACAAAATTGCCTGGTAAAAAAAAATAGTAAAAATTAAGATTCAGTTTCAGCTTTTTTGGAAATGTGGAAAAAATGAAATGGCATGAATTTCTCTCAATGCTTTGACATCAAAACCTGAATATCTAATATATTAATTAATATATTATAATAATAATAATAATAATATAATTAAAATATATATAATTGACTGCCTCAATAGCTTCACAATAAAAAGAAATCCATGTTTTTTGTAGTTTACATGCAGTGAAGTCTCTTGAATTGAAGAACGTGGATTACATATACATAGCAAAACTTACTTCTGAGACATTATACATAGCCACAAAGTAGAATGAAATATTAAAGCCAAAAAAGAAATAAAACCTCAATATGGAGACCTTTGTTTCTAAAAGCTGTGGATCCTTTTTAATTGTAGGAGGTACGAGAGAAATATGGAGCCGTTGTTAAGATGATCGACTCCGGAGACAAACTGAAATTGGACCAGAATCACGTGGAGACGGTCATACCTGCACCAGGTAAACATCCAAAGCTCTTTAACACTTATACAGTCAAGTATAGTAATCTGATGGATGGGGGCAGCATCATGTCTGTACCTCAGCTGTACTTTCTATCCTCCTCAGCCTCTTGTTGTGACTCTCCCTGCAGGTAAACAGGTTCTGATCCTGAACGGGCCGCACAGAGAGAGGGAGGCTCTGCTGGAGGGGATAGACGAGAAGAACTTCAGCGCCACGCTCACAATCGCAACTGTGAGTATTTATAGTACTGTACATCTCACATGTTATCCACTGCACATCTGTAAGGTAAATATAAAATAGTTCTGGATATAAGATAAGATATCCAACAGTTGCCTCTTAAAACTCATGAAAAACATAAACAGCCTATACCAAATTATGAAAAGTATCTACTTTTCCTCTAGGGTTAACTCACCATGCAGATAGTTTTTAGTTTTATTTCCCCCAGTTTGAATGCAAAGGTCTTCTGTATTTCTGACTGGTTTGTGGTCCTTAAGCACAAAATGATTACTCAAAATGTCACAATGACTGGTGGTTGAACTAAATATATGCTGTTATCACACAACATTAGACAAAAAAAAGATTCCAGGTAGAATTCCCATGTGATAATACACTTCAAAATATGTTTTAAGCATCATATTAATCTAAAAACTGAATTTCGCTGTAAAAAATCTTTACATTTTAAAAACTATTATTGCTTTCCTTAGCTGCACTCTCTTTTCGTTTTGTGATTGAAGTTTGATCTTCTCGTCCTCAGGGTCTTCAGAAGGGGAAGACGGTGAGCGTCGCCTACGAGGATTTCTCTAAACTGGCCTGAACCAACAACCTGTCTGCTCTAACCTCAGGGACTCTACTTAGTCAAAGTTATTTCCCCAACATCCACCTGTATATACACACACACACACACACACACACACACACACACACACACACACACATCATCACAGAGAAACTCAGAGCAATGTGTTCAATTTGTTTTTTATTTTGTATCGGATGTTCAAGTTGATCTTAGCATTGCAAATGTACATTTTGTCTTAATAAATTGAACAAAAAGTGACTTTATGGTGTTCTTTTTTATAATTAGGAATCAAACATTTATAATAGGATTGGGGGATATAATGGGGAATCAGTACAATGATAGAAATGTGTCGACCAATAGAGATCCTGCAATTATATATCCATGATTTGGGCAGAAATGGAGGAGAATGACATTTTAAATAAGGGGGACAAAGCATTCTGGTTGCACAGTAATTTGTGAGCGTTTTTTAAATGAAATGTAAATAAAACCTTCAGGAAAAGTCTTTTTTTCTTTGGTTAATTAACTTTTATTTTATGAATTCACTTTATTAACACAGACTGGCATTCATTTGCTTCCGTTAACTTTAAAACCTGTTACACCACAAATGATTGTCCTCAGGAACCTTAAAGCTTTCATTTTGAAAATAATGTATTTGTGTTGTCTTCTATGATGTATATAAAACAAAAATAATCAAATGTGATGCAGTGTATTAATTTAATTTACAGAACAATTACTGAATATAAAATGCTATATAGACTTTGGCCATATCAACCATCCCGGACTTATAATTACAAAAAGAAAAATCAGGAAATATAGATTCATAAAAACCACAATGGGGAAAAGGATCGTCTTCCCTTTCTATTTACTCATTACATTACATGACACTTGTTAGACACTTCTATCCAAAGCGACTTACATACTCATTACTGTGGACAATCCCCACAGGAGCAATTTAGGGTGAAGTGTCTCAGGGACACAACGACATGCTGACTGCAGTGGGGTTTCAACCTGTGACCCCCTGATCCGAACACCAACGCACAACCCACTGTGCCACACGCCTCCTGTTTTCACTTTTTCTAAATGGGTGTTAATAGCAGTGTGGAAAGATCTGGAAAAGATAACTTGTTTTGACTGACAAATCTCTCTAATGTTATGAATAATATTGCAATTGCAACATTATTCATAATATTAGAGAGATTTGTCATGTTCTAATTATGATTCTTAATATTGAAACAAATATTAAATGATTTTGGTGTGATATCTGTACCAAACAAATATGTTTTATAAATCTGTAGAACACATACTTAGCCTTTTACAAATACTGTGCTACCTGTGATTTTAATATTGCACTAGTCCATATTTTGATTTGGATAACATTTGGATTAATAGTGCAGCCCTATAGATGAGCATGGTACTTGAATGTGTCTCTGGCAGCTCAGCGCGCCTGCAGGAAGCTGTTGAGATGTGGGACGATGTAGTCGGTGTAGTGGCCGTCGATGAAGCCCTTCCCACTGTTGTGAATGAACCAGCAGTAGATGCTTGATCCGAGCCTCTTATCGCGCCTGTAGTCCTTCTGCCAGCCCCTAACGTACACACAAGATTTATGGTTTGAATATGAAGTGTGTTCTTTCAGAAATCACTTCATCTGCGTTAAGACCTACCTGGTGACGAGCAGCGTGTTGCCCTTCACCTCCATCGTGGCCTCCTTCTTCAGAGGGTCCATTCCCTCGTGCATGTCGTGCACACTCACCTCAGGCTCTCTGGAAAACTGCCCTGAGAGATCACACACACTTTCAGCTTCACTACTACTATGTTTCTTAGCAAAATTCATGACCTGATTACCAAAAGGGATTGACAAAACGTATTGTGAAGGAACTATTTTCTTTTTTATTGAACCACACTCGTCATCCATATCATTGTGTGGAAGGGAGTGTGTATCTGCGTGGGGGTGAGAGGCTTGTGCTGGCCCTTCGGTTGGTGCAGTTTTGTAAAAGGAAAAATAATAGAGAAGGCAGACAACAATCATGATCGATAAATAGCACTACAAGTAAGAGAAACATTTATTTGTTGTCCCTTGAAGTTTAGAATATTGTTGCAGTGACACTAGTGGCACAAAAACACATTTATGTTGGTTAAAAAATGTTTTAAACTAAAAAAGTCAGTCAACTGCTTTTACCTCTAGAGCTCAATAACTTGTTATAATGTGCGTTTTGATTGCAAAAAGTCAGTGTCTGTTAAGTAGATATATGTGAATCCACATTTGTATTAAATAGGTTCAGTAAATGAAATATATACCCTCCCTTTAGAAACATATAGGTGTCTTCATGCATGTTTTTTTTACAGTCTTAGGCCTCATATCTGATTCACAGATATCTCAGTAACACCCTGTGGTTGTATCGCTGCTTGAAAGTATTTCACACCACGCACAGAGACCTACCTATCAGTCCGTGCACCAGAGGGGAGTACTGGTTATCGTTGGGAATGTAAACACCGAGGAAGTCGACACTGACTGGATTTTTCGTCCACACACGGTGAAGTAACACCATTACATGGATATTATTATTTATCATGATGGACACATGAGAGTTCTTCACAATGGAGATCCTCACACTGAAACACAGAAACATGACAACATGAGGTAAAAATCACCCTGAGTGAGGTAGATGCTGTAATTAAAGATGAAATGTGTCAGGGTTACCCATCCTGTGAGATTTTAGCCGTGGTCCCCCAGGTGAAGGAGTGGTTTCTCTGGCCGTCAGTCATGGAGATGCTGTCGGTGCCGACGGTCAGGCTCACTCCATCGGGCTGGTAGTACACTGAGATGGTGCCGAAGTACGTGCTCAGTTTGCCTTTGTGCGCCTGCTTGGAGCCGACCAACTGACCGGTCACCACCAAACCTAAAAGAAGTGGGGTTATTCTTTATTTGTAATGCTCCAGTGACAAATGTGTTACAAGTAAAGCAGAAAAAAGTAGATATTCATTGTCAGGGTATTGTAAGTTAAAAGGTGCAACATATGACGAAATATAACAGTCATGTGTGTATCTGTTATATCAACCCAGTCTCACGGCATTTCGTGTTCACCAACACGATTTTTAATCTATTGATTCGTGTTCACCAACACGATTTGCCCCTTTTTTTCGTGTTGCACAGCACGATTTTAAAAGTAATGTATTTCTACTGGTAATGTGTTTCGTGCCTGCAGGCTGCAGCACGTCTTTTTCTCCGGTCGGGTCGTGGAAGACCGGAAGCTGTGTGGTTCATAAAAACATGTTCTTACTCAATATCAAGCCACAGTTATTGCTTTTATTTTAAATCGTATAATTTCGGACTTTTGTTGCCGTCTGTGAGGAAAATAAATGGGGCTCAGAGCCTCAGGATACTGAAATCTGTATTTTTTAAATCTGTTTTTCCTTCTAATTTGTTATTCTTTTCAAAATAACACACTGTTATTTACTCACCAATAACACACAATTATCCTTGCTTTTATTTATTGTTTTAATTCCATAATCTCTGGCTTTTTTGGCGTCCGTCAGGAACTGAATTTCAAAATAAATATAACCGGAAACAGACGTAGGCATTTCGAGCGATTACCCAAGATCCTTAGCTATGGTTTTAAGCTCGCTGATTGGATGTGTTAGCCGCAATGCATGCTAGGATTTGGTGTTTATATTATATGAAATCTGGAAAACATTTTAAAAGAATAAAAGAATACTTAATTCCGAGTGCTCTTGCTTTTCTCTTTGAAAGTCATCACATAACGGCATTGTAATGTAATTGTAATTGTAACGGTTCGGCTGCATTACATATTACAGATCTGCCGTAGTTCTTTATTTATAGAGCCCTGATGAGAAGACCTTTGGAAAAACTGGAAGAAATGCCGCCGAAACTGAATACTTGATGGATCATAAATATATCAACAATTAAACAACATCTTCAATTTCTCTTCACACAATACGTCTCCTTGCAGTATCAACACTAATTCGGCTGACTTTTACATTTGATCTAATTCATAGATAGGTTATATTTACACCATAACGGTGCACAGCTGATAGAAAAGGACTGTAGTTTTTAAAGATATTACTGATTTTCTTTGAATGTAAGAATGTAAATACTGAGTCTGAAATAGTATAGCAATATGCTGTAAAATTATGTGAAAGCATGCATAAAACTATACATCTTCAGATGTTGTACATACACACTAATAATACAAAGTTATTATGGCTGTGTGTACCTTGTGTGCACCTCCTAGTGGTTAAAGCACGTTATTGAATTATTGTTTTTATGTGTTATATTTGATTAAAACAATATTAAGAGTACATACTTTCATAGGGGGAAAGTATAAATATAGAAATATAGAATATAAAAAATCAAGAAGATACTATAAGTGATCTCTACAATAAAACAGTTTAGTGCAGGATGTACAACGATATTAATAGGAGGAGGTGCAAAACAGAAAAACGAATTAACCTTTATTTAAACATTAAATAACAGATTATGGTCTTCTTTCAAATAAGAAAAAAGCTTAGGGGGTATCTATCTACAGATAAATATTAAGCCTGACAACGTACTTAACGTCTAATATATTGCTTTCCTGCAATGTTAACTATGTTGAAGCACTTATTTTAACTGATATTATACACATTAATTATACTCTTATGTATGTAGATAGAATAAGAAATGTGCAGAATATGACAGTTTAATGGTGGAGGTACACACATATTGATAGATGTCTTGTAATGCACTGTTGAGGAACCTGTGACCCAAGTTTTTCATTCATTGCATAACTACACCGTAGTTGTGTATGATATGTCAATAAACCTTTGAAAATCTTGAAAGGGATGTGCAAAATAGCCATAATATACAGTCTTTAATTAACTATTAGTAGAGAATAACGAGTAATGAATATACTTTATTACTTGTTTCCATTCATGTCAATTGCAGATACATGTTTAGTCTTCTCAAGCACCAACTATCAAATATCTCTCCTGATTGTTGGCACTTGACAATCACCTTACCTGAATTTTACTCTGATTTATGGGTTGTTTATATTTCACATAATTAATCAGAATCTGCAAAGTAACTCAAATAAATGCAGTGGAGTAAAAATACCAGGTTAACCTCTGAATTGTCGTGGAGTAGAATTACAAAGTAGCAATGAGCTGTCATGTGGGTATATTAATGCTATATATTAATGCTGCGCATTAAGGACACAAGCGATTTTCTCCCATTTATTAATTATATGTTTTACATTTGATAACACCAATGTGTTTAATACTGGCAACTTCTAATTGTGGGAAAAACGAAAACGTTCAGTAGAGACGTCCCATAGAACATTTTGCGAAACACAATAGCCAGCATGTGTAGTTCTGGGGGGGTGTTCGATTCCAGTTTTGGATAGACTGGCGTGATTTCGTTCCATTTCACACAGCTGTTTGACGCTCTGCGTAACCTTACGGGGACTGTAGTCCTAAACGATAGCTGGGGATTATGGGTAGTGTAGTGTCTTCGGCCATCCTAAACTCAGAAATGTTGAAAATCGCAATGATGTTCGAAATGTCCCTTATAGGCATACGTCTGTTTCCGGTTACTTTTATTTTGAAATTCAGTTCCTGACGGACACCAAAAAAGCCCGAGATTATGGAATTAAACCAATAAATAAAAGCAAGGATAATTGTGTGTTATTGGTGAGTAAATAACAGTGTGTTATTTTGAAAAGAATAACAAATTAGAAGGAAAAAATATTTAAAATACAGATTTCAGTATCCTGAGGCTCTGAGCCCCATTTATTTTCCTCAAAGACGGCAACAAAAGTCCGAAATGATACGATTTCAAATAAAAGCAATAACTGTGGCTTGATATTGAGTAAGAACATGTTTATATGAACCACACAGCTTCCGGTCTTCCTCGACCCGACCGGAGAAAAAGACGTGCTGCAGGCAGTAGAAATACATTGCTTTTAAAATCGTGCTGTGCAACACGAAAAAAAGGGGCACATCGTGTTGGTGAACACGAATCAATACATTAAAAATCGTGTTGGTGAACACAAAATGCCGTGAGACTGGGTTGGTTATATATAAAGCTACAGTCAGGAGAGTGTTAGCATAACAACTGGGAACGGGGAAAAAGTTGTCTCCTTCCAGAAGTTGGGAAAACCCCCGAGGACCAGTTTTCGATCAAGTTTCATTTAATTTAGTTTAAATTGTGTTTGAATCTTATTTTTGAAGCAGGCAGTGTGGTACCTGTTCCAGTGTCAGTCACCAGGTTGAGGATGTGTCCGGGGGCGGAGTCGATGTTGAAGCAGACGTCCATGTTGCTGCTGGGCAGGTGGACGATGAAGTGAGGGTCGTTATCCACTGCAGGAGAAACACTGAGCCCGTCACACATTCACATTCGACACTGCAGCTTGAAGAGTGCCTATGGAGGTCATCATGAGTGTGTGTGTGTGTGTGTGTGTGTGTGTGTGTGTGTGTGTGTGTGTGTGTGTGTGTGTGTGTGTGTGTGTGTGTGTGTGTGTGTGTGTGTGTGTGTGTGTGTGTGTGTGTGTGTGTGTGTGTGTGTGTGTGTGTGTGTGTGTGTGTGTGTGTGTGTGTGTGTGTGTGTGTGTGTGTGTGTGTTGCCTATTTAACACTAATTTGGTGTCAACCACTACAAGCATCACCCACTGATGGAAGATGGTAGAACCACCCTTCAAGGACAATACAATTGAATTTCAGACTTGATTTTAAAACAATACATCTAATAAAGTTATTTATTTATATGGTATATGAAAGTGTGTCTGGTTTGTGTTATTCCTCATGGCTAATGAGTCCCATACTGGTTGTTTTAAGGCCATGTTTAAAGGAAGACCTTGCAAGGGCGTGGAATAAAGCTTTCCAAAAACATGTGGGAAAAATAAATCACTGTAGGAAAAAAAACAGTTCAGACACTCTCCACAACCTCTAACCTGAGAGTGTGTGGGTGTGTGTGTGCGTGTGTGTGCGTGTGCGTGTGCGTGCGTGCGTGTGTGTGTGTGCACATGAGTGCGTGCGTGCGTGTTACCTAAGTTGACCGTTGGAGGCAGGGCGTACTCCTCGCTGCCCTTAACAGCCTGGCTGGGGGGGGCGTTAGTGGTCATCTGGACCCAGGGGGGGGCCTGGTACACCACATTCACTGGATTGAGCGCCGAGGAGGAGCCTCCACCAAACCCTGCACCTACACACATGATGTTAATTCTGCATTACATTACCGATTGTACGATACGATTATACTTTAATGTCAAATATTTATCTGTCAGGCACCTGAGCAGCAGCCATGTTTGGGGTCCTTCGGAGAGTCGGCCAGCAGCCTCTCGTTGGTGTCCTCGCTCTCCACCAGCAGCGCGGTGAGTGGAGTGACAAACTGATGCTCCACGGCCAGCGCCATGATCCTCTGAGTGATCTTCCTCTTCTTCACCGCCGTGGGAGCCAGAGCCCTGCAGGAGAGACACAGCTGATCACACTGACTATCATGCAAACACCTGTCATACTCCTGCAGGAGAGCATGTTTCATACCGACGTAATAAAGGGCCATTGGTGTTTTGTTTTTGTATTTAGATTTTCCTATTTATTCATATTAGGACGCTTCATTCCTTAACTTCTTTCTTTTTTTCATGACTTTTGCTGTGTTAATGTCATATCATTTAGTAAATGTTTTTATTTTGGAAGTTCACCTTCAGATCCTGTATTCAATGTTTGTGCAACAGTGGCATTGTGTAAAATAAATGGCATTTTACGGATTACAATTCAGAACATTTATGAATAATTAGTTGTTGTGATCAGGACTGAAGACATTTATTTCCAATTCTTGTTTCTTGATTATCCAACAGTTCTCCGTTTCTCTGCAGGCCTCTCACCTCTCAGAGATCAGCTGTTTGACGGTGATGTAGGCCCACATCTGTCTGGCGAAGCCCGTGAAGGAGTGCTGCTGCTTGGCCAGCTCCGTGTCCAGCTCCGTGAAGTCTCCCTCCGTCTCAAAGGTGACGTCCATACGGGCCTGAGGGAGCACACAGCACAGAGGACACTAGTGATGCTAAATCTGAACTTCTTTCCTTCAGCAATAACCTTTAACCCTTTATTTCTAAACACATGTATAATTCTATGTGGGAATTGAGATTTTTGCTAACATTTTTAGAAACCTGAAGAGGAAAAACTGTGTAGTATTTCACACAAAAAGAAAAGATTCAGGAAAAGTTTATTTGAAATCTGTGAATCGATTCTTTCGGCAGAAAAAACACAGGTGTGGAATGGTGTACAGAACTTGTAAATGGAGGTGTTTCTTAATAATCAGTTGGTAATCTGAAGAGGCACAACTCAAAGAATCACAAGTAAATATTTTAAATGTTAATGTAAATTGCATTTTACTCACGGCGCGGGCGGTGGTGAAGCTGGTCAGCGTGTTGCTCTCCGACGGCTTCACTTTCCCGGCCACCACCAGCTCCGAGCCGCTGAAGTACTTATCGAAGCGGTTCTGGGTGACGTCTGACACCGAGTCCTCCGGGAACTGAACCTGGATCATCCTCAGCAGGGGGGAGGAGACCTGGCTGTAAAACGCCTGTAGGGGGAGGAGGAGGAGGAGGAGGAGGAGGAGGAGGAGGAGGAGGAGGAGGAGGAGGAGGAGGAGGAGGAGGAGGAGGAGGAGGAGGGAGGCAGAATTAGATGCTGGAATGAAATATTTTCCTCCCTTTTCTACATAATATATATATATATATATATATATATTACTTTGAACAATTGAACATAATTATGGAATCAGCAACAGAGTGAGGGTCAGCTTGGTTTTTATCATGGCTGCATGGAGACCAGACCATGACTTTTGCATTTTTTCATCAACTATAGATATCCTATCTGAAAAAAACTACACAAAAAAGTCGAGAAAAGTGAGAAAAAAAACAGATCAAAAAAGTGGAAAGGTTGACAAAAAATCGAGACCGGAACTCTCCACAAAAGGGAAAAAGAAGACAGTATACAAAATTGAAAAAATACAACAGTATAAAAAATTGAAAAGATACAACAATCAAAAAAAGTGAAAAATATCACAAGTCGAAAAAAGTGAAAAATATCACAAGTATGTTTTTGTATAAATATAACAAACAACTTATGTTGCATGGAACTTTTTCCACTTCCAAAGACAGAGATGTGTCTACTCGTAGTGTTAGGTTTGTACCCGGAGCTGCTCTGCTGCATCGTGGTTGGCGTAGATCCTCTGAGCCATGCCTCTGTTCTCCATGGCGATCCGCTCCAGGAAGTCATAGTCCACGTCGAAGCCGATGCCCAGCGAGAAGAGAGAAAACTCCTCCCTCATCACCCGCTTCACATTCTTCTGGATGGTGCCCAGCTTGATCTCACCTGCAGAGAATGAAATATCATCTCAGTGACTAAAGACACAAGACTGTGTTTTAAATGACATCGTGGATTCATCTTCTTATTACAGACACATTCATTTCCTAACATTCGGTCTATATGCTGTAAAATGTATCATCTCTTCGATTTACACACGGCATCTATTGCACGTCTGTCCGTCCTGGGAGAGGGATCCCTCCTCTGTTGCTCTCCCTGAGGTTTCTCCCATGTTCCCCTTAAACTGTGGGTTTTCTCAGGAAGTTTTTCCTTGTACGATGTGAGGGTCTGAGGACAGAGGGTGTCGTTTTTCTCATACTGATATTCTGAACAATCTGTGCTGTTGTATTTGCTGTAAAGTGTCTCTACTGTAGGCTATTTTTATTATATGTACAGCACTTTGGCTCGACCAAAAATCGTTTATAAATGTGCTATATAAATAAAACTTGATTTGATTTTGATTTGATTTGATGTACAGCAGAGGCGGATTTAGGATTGTAGGAGATCCGGGGCTTAGCCCAGGAGTTGTTGGGGGGGGGGGGGGGGTGCAGGGGTAAAGTGCTATTTTTTTTACAAGTGGGGGGTGAACCAAACATCCTTTAGGGGGGTCGTCGCCTCCTCTAGGGGGGTCCGGGGGCATGCTCCCCCGGGAAGATTTTATTTTTAAATATTGAAGTTAAAAGCATCAATCTGGTGCACTTTGAGAGCAACATTAACCCTACCTTAATAATACCTTAAAGGGGACATATCATGCTATATTTGAACAATATATTGTAGGGCCATACCTATATAAAGTATATAAATAGTTTTTCTTTCAAAATACCAAACAGATCCTGCATTTTAGCCATGCCTCATTTCGCTCTATTTGCTCTTTCCAGCGCTGTTTTTGCAGGGGGCTGATTCTGTGAGCTGCTCCACGCCCCCCTGCAGGAGAGGGGCACATGCTCTGAGATCAGCTGCTGGGCTGCAGCGGGGAGAAGAGGGGGAGAAAAAGAGATCTCCGTCCTCCGTGTTTTATTCTAATATTATTATATAGAGTCGTTATTCATTTGTTTTAAAGCTCAATAAATAACAAAGAAGACCTTTGACCGGCACTTTCCTAATTTTGTCCGGAAGATTTAAACTTTAACGGACATGTTGACCGGCGAAATAAAAATCAAACTCTCCCGCACGGTCCCCTCGTTCCTTGGAAGAGCCGGAGAGGAGGGTGTTTGTCATCTACTGGTGGACTAACCGGAGAGAATTACAGCGAGGGAGGGATTGCATTGAATTACAGCAGCGGGAGCAAACTCTTGCCTCGGGGAGGGAGAAAAAGAGCCAGAGCAGAGTATAAACAGAAGGGCAACCATGCGCGGGTTCTTCGCTGCTTTTGTGGCAGACTACAGCGCCACTTACAGGCCTGGCATATGTACTACAGCGTCTCCAGCGCAATGGCCGGCCGTGGCCCAACCCCACATTCCCCTGATAGGTGGAGAATTGACCAATAAGCGGAGCACCACTTCTGTGACGTAGAAAATAATTCAAGATCAGTCTGTATCAGATCCGTTGCAGCCCCGTTTTTAGAGATTTGGGTATGGAGGAAAAGAGAGAGGGTTGTGTTTTCTGACACTTGGTGAGTTCCCTGGAACACCGGGGACTAGGGGTGTAACGGTTCACAGAAGTCACGGTTCGGTTCGTACCTCGGTTTGGGGGTCACGGTTCGGTACGGTTCGGTACAACAAGAAAAAGCAAAAAAAAGTCCCAAATGCATAATTCCAGGTTTGTTGTTATTTACTTTTGAACAGTAGTGCAAGTTTCAGTTTAAAAATAAGGAACTCTGACATTTTGAATAATTAACTGTATTAAACAGTTAAAAACAAACCACAAACAGTACCACACACACTCAGATGGCCATAGTATCTATAATGGCTGATGTCAAACAAAAAGGTTTCATCAAGCTGTAAAACTAAAAAGAATGTCTTGAAAATATCATAAATAATAAGAAAGTGTTTCAAGTCGTTGAAAAAATATGCCAAAAGCTTCCGTTATTTATTTTGGTCTCTCGGCTTTCATGTCTATTGGCTTCTTAAAAACAGCGGGGATCAGCTGTTGAACTGCTGTTGTCTTTTGCCGGGCTCCGGTGATTGGCAAATCTGGGTGATGCCTTCTGATGTGATTTAGCATGTTTGGCGTGTGTTACCATTAGCATACTGCACCGCTATCGAACAACGCCGACACACCGTCCTCTTCCGATCCACTGCGCATTGCTTATCGTTTTATAGATCTATTCTCATCCACCATCTTTGTTTGTGACGTAAAGAGTGTAAGAGTCACGTTTCTGAATCGGGCACTCTGAGTGGATGCAGTCACAGCCAATCGGATTCAGAGTGTTGCCTGTCAGTTCCGTTGCCTGTCAGTTCCGTTGCCTGTCAGTTCCGTTGCTATGGTTCCGTTGTTATGTGTACTGAAACGAGAGCCGGTATAATTCCACACGCGAAAACAAAATAAAAATTGGAATACGTTATTTTAGTGTCTTAAAAGTAGACTGAGGTATGAAGGGTTAACGTTACATCTTAGAATACTTTTTAGTCATGTTCTGTATACATACTAACATATAAGGGTATTGACTTAGTGTGGTTTATCTTTTTGTCGCTGCTTTTAATTTAAACTGAGCTGTTGTGTTCATCAGTAAAGTGGAACTTCTGTGTGAATTATTCATATCTTAAACTGCACTGTAACTTTTTATTCATGTATTTTTTCTTTTAATGTTTCTTTTATTATCTTTTACTGTTTTTAAATGCCTTTGTCTGAATGTCTTTCATTTTTGTAAAGCACCTTGAATTGCCTTGTGTTGAAAGGTGCTATATAAATAAACGTGCCTTGCCTTGGTTACTCCATGTTTACTAGCTATAAGATTAACGTTACAGTACATCCCTCTTTTTCACTTCTTACTCAGTCAGCCAGAGTGCAGATATCACCATTAGATTCACAAACCTGAAACATCATCCATTTCTTCACTGCTGGTGATGACATTGTTGTCAGTTGCTGATACTGCTGCTGCTGCCGCTGCTGCTGCTGCAGCTTGTGGCGCCTGCTTCGATGAAAATAACTTTCTAATATCCATAACTTTATAGGCTATTAGCTTAAAACTCCTCAGGCACTAGGAAGGATCACTTCTTCTTCAGGGCAGGGAAGGCTACGCAGTACGCAGGCTAATGTCCCGCAGCGACTGCCTCTCTGGTGGACTCCGGTACTGCACATTACTCCCGAGAAATAAAATAAAAAAAAAATTTAAAAAAAAATTTAATTTTTTTTTTTTAAGTGAAACATCCGGGGCTTGAGCCCAAGTAGCCACCCCCTAGCGCCGCCTCTGATGTACAATCACCTAGCATAGAGACATTGTATCCGTCTTTCTTCCTCTCCTTTTACTTTATTTGGATCTCAATGACTCACCCTGTGTCACCTTGAGTTCTTTAAGAAACGTTGTACGTCTTAGATGCCTCAACAGTTAACAAAAAAATCCCAAAACTGATTGTAGTTCCTTGAGAGCCCTTAAAGTAAGGCCTATTCCTTGGCCAATTTTCAACACTTCTGCACAAAGTACCTCTTTTAAGGGCTGCATCTAGATGTTAAATCAGATATATTAAACCTATTTTTACATTATTTTGTCGTACCTTTCTTTGTAATATTCCCCCATTCTATACAGTAATTATTTTTCTTGATGTTTTTACTTGTTTAGACCCACAATTTATTGACATATTTTAAATAAACTGCAGTTTTTTCCTTTGAATTCAGACGTATTGTATGTTATGGTTAATTTCCTCCATTATGTTTTAGTTTGATTTGATTTTCTATTAAATGTGTTCACACAACAAAACCGACATGAAAACACTCGAGGCATAAACCCGATTTTGATTCTAAAATATATTGAGCATCAGTCCTACCCACGGTGGGGTCTCCGTCAGACACCAGGATGATCATGGAGACGGAGCGGGGGTCGATGAGCCCCTGATTGGACGCCCTCACCAGCATCTGCACAGCTCTCATCAGAGCCTCGTTAATGTTGGTACCTGCGGTCAGTAGAATGTGGTCGTTAACACACCAATGTTCATGTTCACCAGGGTCTCAGAGCGACCTCCCACGAGATGAAAGAGTCGTTTTCTCTCACACCTCCGTTGGGTTTGATGTCCTTGACGTATCTCTTGGCGTCTGCGATCTGAATGGAGGATCCGGCCACCAGCTCTTCGTTCCAGCAGCGCACGTTGTGGTTGAAGTCGATGATGCTGAAGTGGTCGTCTATGGCCAAGTCCTCCAGAATGGCCTGCATGGCCTCCACTGTCTGAGAGAGCAGAGGGGATTAAATGCACTTCTTAAAATGCAGAATGATCGCACAAAAGGCTGCTTTTCAAATTAAAACCCTTTTTCCTTTCCTCCTTTTTTCTGATTACGAAACAGAGTTTAATTATGCTTTTCCTTTTAAAATGCACATTGAAGTGTTGTTTGCTGTGGTGGAACATAACCAAGTACATTTACTCATACATACTTAAATGCATATTTGAGGTACTTGTACGAGTATTTTCTTAACTGCCACAACAATTTGGATATGTTCGAATTTATTTTGAAGATATTCAATTTTTTTTTAATTGTACTTTTCTTTCTTCTAATTATAGAAATCCAGTCTTTTAATATATATGATTTTGAAATTGGCCATAATTAAGTACATTCACCTTTTTGTACTTTAAGGACATTTTAATGCCAATAATTTTGTACTTTTACTTAAAGTAAGACCTAGAAAGAAGGACTTTCACTTTCAACAGAGTGTATTCACAATTATTCATTAATGATCCTTTTACTTAAGTAAAACACACAGAACTTCTTCCACCATTGCTGTCAGTATACCATTTGCCCTT
Source organism: Pseudochaenichthys georgianus (assembly GCF_902827115.2). NCBI lineage: Eukaryota > Metazoa > Chordata > Actinopteri > Perciformes > Channichthyidae > Pseudochaenichthys > Pseudochaenichthys georgianus. The sequence continues at coordinate 14,114,098 of NC_047525.1, read as the reverse complement.
ACTTCATATGTACTATTACATGCCGTATGCATACAATTGGGACATAGTACACAATGCAACCTGATGCAGTAAGACATCCAAGTGTTTTCTATGTATTGGGACATACTTTATCTTTCTGGCATACTCAATAGTTTGGTAGTGTGGGTCAAAGTGCACAAAACTCCATGTCAACACACGACTCACTTGCTTCATCTTGACTCCCCACATGGATCCGCTGACGTCAATGACGAACACGATGTTTTTAGGGAGAGGAGAGAGGTTGGAGGGAGCAAAGAACTGGACGAAGTGGCCGTCTGAGACCTGGAGGAAACAGGAAAGGTGTGATCATCTCCAAAAGTGTTTGTGGCCATATACGACATGAAGCAAGTTCATCATTGAGGCTTTAAAGACAACATACCTGTAGTTCTCCGGCATTGCCGTCACGGGTCACATCATATCTGACGGTGAAGATGCCGTCTATCGCGCTTCCAGTGCAGTTGTCACATTTTCTCTGCTGCTGGAGGTTTGGCTTGAAGACAATATGAGCCTGAGGACAAAGACAGCGCATGATTAGATATAATATGCTACACATTCAAAAGAGACTTCAATTATCCCTGAGAAGAAAGGGTAGGTTTTTGTTTGTGTGTGTATATATGTAATGTTTAAACCATTTTTATTGTTTAATGCAAATATTGTCATCATTAATGACGCAACAATTCACACAGAAATAAAGCAAAATTCCGAGGCAAATCGTGGGCCTTTATATTTAACATCAAGTATTTTTGTCAAGCAAAGAATATATAAAAATACATTGGTATACTTGGTAATATATTTTATAATTGTTCATTCTTTAACCCATCATTTGTCAATTTAAATGTGCAGAAGTCACTCACGCACCATCGTCAGAACAGCTATTTGTACCTCGATTCAAGATAAAAAACGATCTACATTTTTTGTATCCCTCTGGGTGTTTTCCAGTCTTACCTTCTCTTTGGTCGAGGTCACTTTGATATTCTGTACAAACTGCTCTCCGAGGGTGTTCAGTGTTTCTACCATGGAGATTCCCTTGGGCTCAAAGATGTACACATCCACCTGAGGAGAGTCAGGGACCATTGGTATAAGATATACAGACCTGCAAACGTGCATTTATTACGATTTCCTCACCTGGAACTGAGGCACCAGCCTCCCAGGCTGCAGGAACAGCGAGTGCTCGTAGAAGCCCAGCCTCCTGTGCATCATCTCCTGGTAGTGCAGCTCAAACTCAATCTTACTGCCAGGAGGAACATGCACTTCTGTTTTAAACGTCTCCATGTCCTGGGAATTGGCCCTGGAAAGCAGCAAGATTTAAGTGAGCATGATCGTTGTTGGATTACTGGGCATAGCCACATACAGAATGTCTCTCAAAGGGACACGTTGTGATTCTCCAGAAAGAGAATTAAAACGACCACAAAGAAAACGAGAACAAAGACACACAAAAAACCTTAAAGAGACAATAGCAACTATAAATAGAGACACAAGGAGACTCACAAAAGCTATTAAAAAGGGGTAAAACAAACACAAAGAGACACAAAATGATAAGAATAAGAAACAAAACCGAGAGAGATGAGAAAAGCTGCAAACTGACTCAAAATATTAACAAAAGTGACTCAAAATGACAACATAGAGATACAAAACAACTCCAGAGACACACAAATAAAGCTATGAGATTCAAAATGACTATAAAGGGACACAAAAAGCTACAAAAAGATGAAAATAACTATCGAAAAAGTGTCGACAAAACAGAGTTCAAATAAAATAAAATAAATGAATACAAAGAGACACAAAGTAGCTTTACAAAAGGACAGAAAATGACTACAAATCAACAAAAAAGGGACTCAAAATGAGGACAAAACTCACAAAACAGCTCCAACGAGATGCATAACAACCACAAAAACACCCTAAACCCTACAAAGGGACTCCCAATGACTACACAACAGATACACTACAACAACAAATGGGGGCAAAGCAACCATAAAGTATGTGTGTTTCCCTCCTAAACTGAATGAAAGGTGATTTGTAGTCCGTCTGTCCCCTTGGTGTTTCAGCTCCAGAGGCCCAGCAGTACCTGACGATGCCCGCTGCCTTGCCTCTGGCTCGGGCCTGGGCGTACAGGTTCCTGGCCACCGTCTTCTCCTTCACCGAGCCCACGAATATGATCCCGTTCACATTCCTGCAACGAGAAGAGAGCGGGGTTAAACTCTGCACACTCTCCGTGACAGCAGCTAGGACTGAAAAAGGCCTCACATGGTGAAGTTAGTGATGAAAGCTCGTTTGGGGATCTGCACGTTGAAGCCGATGCTCTGGGCCTTGGAGCCCGAGTTGAGCACGGAGCTCCGGACGGTGGTGTGGGCGAAGCGGGACGTGATGCGGCTCTCCACCTTGTAGCTCTTCACCGTGATGTCTTCACCACGGATCGCCTGAGAGGATAAGGGAAGAGTTAGGATATTAGAAACAGGAGGAGGTTTTTCATTATTTCCTTTCTCTGACTTGGACCACCTTTTATTTTGGAATTTGTGCCATAATATTCTACACATATCTTAATATCTAAGAGATGTCTTTCTGAGTTTTGTCTTCAAAAATATGAAATTTCAAATAATGATGTAATAAAAGGAAGAAAATTGGGACCTTTTTATTCTGCTGTTATTTAATGTACATGTAAGATAAGATAAGAAGTACTTTATTGATCCCAATTTGGGATTTCTTTTGCGTTGCAGCAGCATAAAAAGAATTTAAAAGACTAGAAATATTATCTCAATGGTTTACAACTGTGTGCCACAAAACCACACAAACTGTTATTCCTCTTTAAATATCCCCTGAGGTTTGTATACATTCAAAAAACTTTAAAACAATTCCATTGGTTTATTTATTCTGCATTTACTTCTATTACGTCTTCCAAACCCAAGTGTCTTGATGTAACACTTCCCCTAAATGTGATAAAAGCAGCTGACTGTCCCAGTGATTAGATTTTTTTAGGAAGAGAAAGACAGACAGAAAAGGGAATGAGAGCAGGATTATTTCAGAACAAAGTCAATAACCCGTCAGTCACGGGAGTCTCTTCAAACAGACGCATATCGACTGTGAGATAACGGTCAACTCTGTCACAGAGGAGAGGGCTCCAACAACAAGAGTCCTACCTCAAAGTCTTCCTGCTCCTCGCTGTTCAATATGGCTCTCTGGAACACACACACACACACACACACACACACACACACACACACACACACACACACACACACACACACACACACACACACACACACACACACACACACACACACACACACACACACGCGCACACACACACACACACACACACACACACACACGAGATGATTATGATGAACAAACTATAGTTATTTAGACACATGTGTCACAGGTTACATTCAGGATCAGAGCAGGTCTGGAGGATGATGCTTTGTACATTGTTGCGCAATCCGAACCACACTGTGGGTCAATGATTATTGCAACATCAATGAGAAACAAAAATCAAGCTCTGTATTCTGCATTTAGAAATGAATATAAATGAGAAACATGAGGCTGTTTTCTGAAGGAGATCTCACCTTGTGCCTCTCCCGATGATCCCGCATGTCTGACTGGGGGCAGAAGGAAAATCAGATTTAATAACATATAAAATGACCTATGTTGGCGACACAATTTATGCTTGAGACGTATGAATTTCAATTGGATTTACTTACATTTACAAAAACTGAGATATTAACTGACATGTTAGCAGTACAAGAGAGTTGGTTTTAAAGGTTAAAGGTCAGGGCAAGCCATTACATTTAATTTAAAAACAGATATAAACATAAATGTTGTCTTAATAATGATGAAAAGCAATCAAGCAGCATTAGCCTAGTTAGGTGAATAATACTAAATATTTGTATTTTTTCAGCAACAGTTCAAAAAGAAGACAAAGGAGGTTAAGAAATGCTATAGTTCTGATATAAGGGTGAGATTTTAAGGGAGTTTTTTAAGTCAAAAGTCAGGTCAAATATTTTAATTCCATATAAAATTCCCACATAGACTAAAAGAAAATCCCTCCAATTTAAATGTTTCCCAACTCTTTCAAGACATTAAACAAATAAACACATCCCTATTAATTGAGTCTCGATTAAGTGTGAATCATAACATCCCATAGAAACAATATAAATAAAAAGATGTCATGTCCTTGTGCCAGACATTTAAATAGACCCAATAATCACTAACAGAAGCAGAGTTTATTCACATTCAACAGAACAAACATTTATGTTTTGGCTTTCTTTCACTTTGGCATGTTTTTGATATCTTTCTAAAAAGTGGGTTAAGCTTTGTTTTGCAAATGTAACTTTTCTCCAAGTGCCTGTAAACTCACCACGTCCTCCTCCCATTCTCCATCTATCACAAACTCAAAGCAGCAGGCCTGTTGGAGCAGCAGGAGCCCGAGGAGCAGCAGAAGACGCCTCATGTTTCCTGCACACACACACTCACACACATATAAAACAATAAAACAGCGCTGAGAGACAGACGGTCCTTCTGAGCTGAAAACTGAAGGTTAAAATCCACTGAACTGATCGACTCCCAGCCCCAGTCAATATTTGTTGTGTTTCATGTAGAGAGGAGAAGGAAACTTTGAAACTTGACCTGCAGTGTGGGCAGGGTAAATAAAACACAGATTAAACACTAATACAGATTGTTTTAACGTATGGGACTTGGATATAAAAGTCACAATTTTGATGCACATTTGGCCAGATATCATTATGTTGAGTCTCTAATATAGAGCTGGCAGTTTTTTTATTTTTTTTTAAAAAGGCACAAAGAATTACATTTCAATGCACATATCCTGAGTTCACAGGAGAAATATGTAATGTGGCGGTATGCCCACAAGATGGCACTAAAGTGGTGCTTTAGTGAAGCCACGACTACTGTATGTCTCTTCATTTACAGTACAAATGCATTAGTGGATGTTATAACTGTCAATTTGAGTATTAGTAAATGCTTATTTCAGGGAAATATGTTTGTTCACAGTGTCACTGAAAAAAACAAAATTTGAAATGCAAAGTAGGAATATATTCTTATTCTTTTAACTACAAAAAACTGAAAATGAAAGACATTAACACTGACTGGGTGTAGTGCCTCTTTGTTTTATATTAAATTACATAAACAAACATATCCCTCTAAAATAATATATTCTCCAATATTTGGCTACATCATTTGTAGTTTTAATAATTGATTGATATATAAATAAATACATTTGTATGACAGACTGACTGAAATGCGGGTTTGTGGCTGCCACCTAGTGGTAGGTTAAAATGATGTCATATCTCTCTCCCTATGAGTCAGAACTGACTAAATGATAACATAGGTGAGGGACATGCTAGAAAATACCGGATACAGAATTTTTTAGCTTAACCTCAACCTTTTTAGGTGGAAATTGTATTTAAATAAATCCATAAGATAATAATTCTAGGTACCATGTAATTATTTTTAAAAGACCTGGTGCCTGCTGCATTTAATCTTTTTACCCAAATAAATAAAACACATTTTTACCAGAAGTTGGTGCATAAAAACTGCCCTGAATCCAGGACATTTAGGTTTTAAAGCTCACATATGTTACACCTGCTGCCTAATATTTGTGCCTCCGTAATGTTGAAACGAAACCTACACACCTTGCAAAAAAGAGTGAACGTGTTCAGGGACTTCTTTTGTCGTGTTACTCATAGTTGCATAAAATCCAACACTCCTATAGAATCTAATCTAATCTCAAATGTATAATAAATATAACAAAGTCATGTAATATAGTATTACAAAAAAACTCATTCCTATCAGGACAGCCAAGAAAGCCAGTACGTTTTTACTTTGCTTATGTTTTTACAAGTAATATCCAAGCAGCAGTGGTCTGAAACTGTGCATCCCTCTCCTCCGGGGGGGGGGGGTTTCTGATCGGCCCCGGGCTGTCCTCTCTCTGTCCGGTCACTCTTCTCAGGACAGACGGAGACTCGGAGACGCAGCGCTGGAAATAATGTCCCATTTATCTGTCTGAGTTTAACTGGAGAAGGACTGCACGATGCTGCTGCTGCTGCTCACTTTTCTGATCATTTGCTCCAGTCCGACAGTTCTGGGGCAACAGGAGGAATCCCTGTTTGAAGATGATGTCGACCTCGCAGACTTTGATTTAGACATTGTAAGACTTTTAAAAAGGACGAAGGTGTTATATTCTGCTGTTTGGAAGTCCTTATCTGACATTTTTCTTGTACACACAGGCGCCACGCAGGGTCCCACGGCAGGTGAAAACTATCTTAACAAAGGTAAGATCAAATGTATACGAAGATATTTCAATATTTTTCTTTCTTTATTGAGTTTTATTTTATTTAGACACTAAATATTTGAGTTTGGGATAGAGCCCAAAGGTAAACAATACCGTAGTTGCAAAGAAAAGGCATTCAATATTTTAAGCAAAAAAAAAATGTCCTGGAGTCTTGTGCTGGATGATCAATATTATAGAAGTAAAGGAGTTTGAACTCCTAAAAAACATGACTAAATATAACTTGATATCTTTAATACTGACATAGAATGCATGAAAAATGTTCAGTTTTTTGGAGGTTATCCCCTAAAGTTGTGCGCATAGGGCGTGACGCGCAGGAGGACCGCCAAGCGCGCAGCTGTGCCAAAGTATCTGTAATGCACTTAGCTCATGGGAACATATTCCTCTCCCTGTATTTGGTTATTGTTACTATGGAGGAATTCAGGGTGTCTTAGGGTGAGACATCTTAGCTAATCAAAAATACATCTGAGGTTTTAATACGCACAGAAAATATGCGTAAACTGTGCCAAATTAGCGTATTTGCTTCTGATGTGAGCGTTTTACCTCTGCAGGAGTCTAAGCCTCACATCCAAGAGCTCTCCATCAAGACCACCATCATCTCCCGCTACGCCTTCACCGCCGTGTACTGCGCCATGCTCAACCGACACTCCGCCGCCGCAGAGGGGGTTTTCAGCTTCCAGATCCCCGCCGGAGCATACGTCTCCAACTTCACCATGTAAGAGTCCTGTAGTATGAGCACCAACAATACCTCACAGAACACAAAATCATTCTAACATGATCAATGCAATATTAAGACACAAAGTTGGATTTCACTGTAACCTGGACACATTGTAACTAAGGAAAATCTGCCTCATTTAAAAATCAAATAAACCCCATCAACACATAAAACAATGGATATTAAAACATTTGTATTAGTGATTATGAAATATACTGAACCAACTGAGAGCATGGTCAATTTTAACTGGATTTTTTAATTCATAAGGAGCTAAAAGCAACCCGTACTTCAGAATAAAGTGTCAAAAATGATCCCATAAGGCACAGACAATATGTAAATGTTCCTTTCTGGCCCTATTATTATTGTTTCACACCTACGTTTTATCTTAGGGTCTATAAAAATGGCCTGACCCCCAGGTTGAGAACCATTTTCTCTAATTGCAAAAACAAAGAGAAAAGGCAAGTTGATGAGACTTAAAAAGTTGCTAATACAAGGAGTCTCCCCTCAATGTGTATTATAAGCAAATACAAAAGGCATGTAATACACTTTAGTAAACAAAAACAGAAGATAAAGAGAGTATAAATGAAGTTTAACTAAGACAGTCAGCTAGATTTGGCAAGTTGAACTCAAAGCTTTTCCTAATATAAACAACCATCTTAAAAAAGGGAGCAGATATCCAAATATAAATTCCCATAACCTTCTTGAAAGCAATTTAAAATCTTATCAGCAGAAAATGTAGCACACCATTTTACAATTTAGAGCTATAACACCAAATAATAGCATCATCGGGTGAGGCTGGAAGGATTTACGATGTTTTGGTTTCTATGGAGACGCTAGCAAGGAGACAAGAAAAGGGTTAACTGTTGTTAACATACTCAGTGACCACAGTTCATTCACATGCACCCCCATAAACAGGTAATAACAGGATTTCACCCACAAATTCTGTCTATTGTGTGAGAACGCCAAGTCTAAACGGGACAATAGGTGGTCCGCATGCAATCTAATCCTCAACCTTTGACCCCCTGAACCAGGATCATCGGAGGGCGCGTCTACCAGAGCGAGGTCAGGCCCAAGCAGAAGAAGGTCCAGCAGGAGAATGGAAAAGCCCGGAACAAAGAGTCAGGTGAAGCAAGGTAAGAGTAACCTGAGAGAGAGAGAGAGAGAGAGAGTGTGTGTGTGTGTGTGTGTGTGTGTGTGTGTGTGTGTGTGTGTGTGTGTGTGTGTGTGTGTGTGTGTGTGTGTGTGTGTGTGTGTGTGTGTGTGTGTGTGTGTGTGTGTGTGTGTGTGTGTGTGTGTGTGTGTGTGTGTGTGTGTGTGTGTGTGTGTGTGTGTGTGTGTGTGTGTGTGTGTGTGTGTGTGTGTGGCCCCTCCTAACGTCTGACGTCTCCTCCTAATAACACAGCAGGCTCTCGCTCCCTCCAATGTTCCTATTTGGCAAACAAATATGAATAATATCCCAACTAAACACACTTTAACCACAACTCGGCAGCCAATAAGAGTGTGTCCTGTGAGTGTGTGTGTCAATGGTGGTCAAGTAAGTACTTTTACCTAGGAACTGTACTTAATTACAAATTTGACATACTTACATTTTACTTGAGTATTTTTGTCTCCATTACAATTCAGAAGGAAATTTACTTTACTAGCTTTAGTTACTTTATAAATTCATATTTGTATACACACAACTTGTGAAGAACTTTTGAAACGTGATGTTTTGATATAGATTAAAGTAAACTAACCTAAAACAATGAGCGAGAAGACAGAAAAATGATATTACCTTTAAATACTTTTCTTAATCATATCTTAGTATTTTTTCTTTAGTAAAGGATCTGACATATTTTTCCACCACTAATGTGTGTGTGTGTGTGCGTGTGTGTGTGTGTGTGTGCGTGCGTGTGTTAAGATCATTTCTCCAGAGGCCAGGATTGTCGTATAAATCTGTGAACCAAAAAGTGACATATGGAAGAAATGACATCACGTTTCCAGCTGTCATATGAAAAAGGGACATTTAATTGAATGAGATTTGGTGATTCAGTGACTCCGTTGTAAAGAAAGGGCCGAGGGAGGAAGGAGAGGATTGTGAGATTACACAAAGGCAGTATCAAATGTACGATATCACCTGGGTGCTCCTCCTCCTCTAGTCTAATGGTTACTTGTTTTTTCATTTCCAGCTGTGGCTTTACTTTATTTAACCTCCATATTACAGCTGTGAACACTGATGTTTGGAGAGAGCACACTCATAATAGAAACGGTGGCTAATATAGACAGGATAAGAAAAAGGAGTGAAATTAAAGAGTAATAAAATATACTAATACACCTGCAGTAAACCCCAATGATTCTTGACCAAACAACCCAAAGACCACTCCTCAATGTTTACATTTAAAATATTACTAAGTCACTTTGTGTAGAATGAAAGTTTTTCCAACTGTGACCCTATGCAGTGTTAGCTTAAAAAAGGATAGACCGTATTCCACGACAATTCAAATGAAAATATTTAAACACAGTTTGATATTCATACCAAACTAAAAATGAATGCAAATCAATGGCTGATCAGCATATTCAAATACAAACTTGTAAACAATTATGTAAAAATTTAAAAACTTGCAGAAATCAGAATCAGAATACTTTATTTATCCTCGGGGAGATGCGGCTTGTTGACAGTGGCTTTAAGAGTTAAAACTAAAGTAAATAAAAAATAGTATAAAATATTGACATAAAACGAAAAAACGCATCGTAGAATAAAAGAAAGATATATAAAAAAAATTGAATAAAGTAAAAATATGCACATTGTACCACAAAATAAAACTTGTATATTACAATATAGTATTAATAAGATAGTAATGCACAGTTTAAAGGGTACCTGACCATTACTCTGTCTCCTCCCCTCTCCACCCTACAGCCCAGAGCAGGAGTTGGAGGTGTTCAGGATGTCGGCCAGCATCCCGGGTCGGAACCGGGCCGTGTTCCTGCTGACGTACGAGGAGCTGCTGCAGCGGCGGCTCGGACGCTACGAACACGTGACGAGCCTGCGACCGCTCCAGCTGGTCAGCCGCCTCAGCCTGGACGTCACCATCGTGGACCACTCCCCCATCACCCACCTCCAGGTGCTGCCGCTGCGCAACGGCAGGAGCACCAACTCCGGATCTTCAAAAACACAAGGTTACACACATCATATTTTATTTGATCATATATTTAATATAGTTTTACTTTTTCAATCTTTGCTTTGATTCTTTTTCTAAAACCTCCTGTCTTTGTGCCTCAGTGAAGAAGGACCCTCCCGTCACCTCTGTGATCAAACAGGAGAAAAACATCTGCAAGATCACCTTCGGCCCGAACATCGTCCAACAGGCCAAGATCACCACCAACGGCTTGCTGGGAGACTTTGTGATCCGCTACGATGTGCAGAGAGAGATGGGGATAGGAGACATTCAGGTACACTACGATCCCTTTGTAGACTCTGCATTATAGACACAAAGAGAAGCGAACATTTTGATGATGAGAAGCAGAGTGAAAAAGCATTAGCTTTCATATGTTGCACACTAAATTCCCATCCAACTTTACACACACTCCTCCACCCACCCGTTAGTGATTCAGTTCTCTGGTTTCTTGCCACCGCCGTCACTCCGCTGCCAAACACTTCGCTGCCAAACACTTCGCTGTGTCTGCACTTCTTTTCTAAATCACACTCAACTGATGCAACTCACTGCCTGTTGCATGTCTGTAAACCTCTTTCTTTCCTAGGTTTTAAACGGCCACTTTGTCCACTACTTCGCCCCCAAAGACCTGCCGGCGGTGCCCAAGAATGTGGTGTTTGTGATCGACACCAGTGCCTCCATGGTGGGGACGAAGATCAGACAGGTAAAGCAGCACACTTAGAAAGGTTATCTCGACGTTTGGAAGCTAAAGCTGCTGGAATGTGTTAACAAGTGTTGTTTGTCTTAAGCGATCTGTGTAGGGTTTCCACTCTTAACCAGGAGAACGCGTGGGATTTGGGATATTTCTATTTTAAAGTTAATTTATAGAAGCAATTGCATTTTGGGAATCTGTTGCATCCACACTGAAGGCTGAAACATTTGGGGTATTTTCACATTAAAGTTTTTCTAACCCTATTGCAGAAAAAGTTTCAGCTTACTTTTCCAGAGTGATAAAGTTATTCCTTCCAATGACTGACTCTGTCTTTAAGAAGAATTTCAATGGCTGTATCAGATCAGAAACCCTACACCCCACCTCCACCCTCCCACACTGGAATATCAATATCAGACCTTTTCCCTCCATCTGCAATAGCACGATAATCCCCTCGGCGAGACTAACAGCTGATCTCTGCAGCTGCCATGAGCGCAGAAACAGAGCAGAGAAAAAAACAGATTTTCAGTGAGAAAGAAAAAAGTGGAAACATACAGCACAAGGCCGTGTTGTGAGGGAGGAAGGTCAGTGTCTATGGGGTAATGGAACTTTTTAGACAACAGCACCCTCGACCCCTTGATCCAATCCCCCACCCTTTGCCAACCCCCAGCGAGCCACAGGAACAGAACAACAAGTGTGTTTGACGTGGCTCCACAATAGAGGGTTTCAGTGTGGTTCTCACCCCTGCTGTATACTGCTTATAGACATTGTAAACCTCCCAGCACCAAATTATATATCACCCACGCTCAATGCAGCAAAGATGCTGACATTCTAAAGCTCCATAACAAAAAAGTAGGACGAAGTCTGTATACCTTTCATGTCTTTTTCTATTTACAAAGACACATTTGAAGCATGATATCTTAAGTTTCAAGGGTGCACCACAAGATATGGATCGACTCTTTGTTGGACCGATACTACACTGTTCATACTGTATACAGAACAGAAAACAAATCCCTCGTTGGGGCAGTTCATGATGATTTAAAAAAAGGTATAACGCTGAATCATCAGCAAACAATCAAACACCTACGGTGCGGGTGGAGAACATTGTGATGTTTCCGATCAATTGTGTCTGCACGAATGCAAGGATTACTGTCTAAATGGCCAGACAAGGGCAAATACAACTGCAATGAACAGATGAAACCGTTGCATGACCAAAGACAAGGGGCAACTAATTACAATCTTAGACTTAAACTCAAATGTCATTCAACATATAGTTTAAGGAGAACCCTAGTCTTCTTCTGTAGGTTGGATTGACACAAGGTTAAATTATTTATCTTTTTTTTCAGACTAAAGATGCTCTGTTCACCATTCTGAAGGATCTGCGACCTGGCGATCACTTTAACTTCATCAGCTTCTCCAACAAGATCAAAGTGTGGCAGCCGAATCGCCTCGTACCGGTGACGCCGCTGAACATCAGAGATGCCAAGAAGTTTATTTACATGATGGTGCCCACTGGAGGTCATTATTTTCTTTATGGTTTTTCCTTCTTCTCCACAGTCCCTATACTTTTGATAGCGAAGTAAACAGATTACATTGAAATATCTAGACAGAAAAGGATTATCTGCATTTAATGACACTGTGGGTTTAAAGTGGAAAACCACTTTAAGGGGTGTGTGACCTCCAGGGCTGGCCATTAAATCTTCAAGTTCAACTTATTGACTGTACTTCCAATCCTTAAATAGGATTTGCTCTGACATCTCCTCACTCACTGCAGGCACAAATATCGATGGTGGCATCCAAACTGGTTCCGATCTGCTTCGTGAGTACCTCTCAAGCCCTGACGCCGGCCCGAACAGCGTCTCCCTCATCATATTCATGACGGATGGACGGCCAACGGTAGGAGAGATCAAGCCCACAGCGATCTTGGGAAACACTCGCTCAGCTGTGCAGGAGAAGTTCTGCATCTTCACCATCGGGATGGGGAATGACGTGGATTATCGCCTGCTGGACCGCATGGCTCTGGAAAACTGTGGGATGATGAGACGCATCCCTGAGGACGCAGACGCCAGCGCTATGCTCAAAGGGTAAGAGGGTCCTCTTTATATCAGTCCAGTCTCTTGAAGCAATATTTCTTCCATTAAAGGCCATCTTGTGATATGTCCAAACATAATTATTTTTGTATAGATAAATATAGGATAGGAATTCATAATTTCCAATATGCCAACATGGATTTGTAAAAATGGCGACCAATTTGGCCATTCCTGATCATCCCACCCAAGAGTTGACATAAACTCAAGATAGTAAAGACATGTTCTGAAAGTTGTCTTGGTTTGATCCCTTGAGGGGCTTTATTTTCTGTATCCACCTTCGCTGCTTAATAACGTGTTTGCATTGAAATTGCCAAAACTTGCTGATGATCAAACAGGACTTTGGTATGAATCACCTACAAGACATTAGGTGTTTCGAACAAACATTGAAAAGACATAAGATGATATCAATGACTTTAACCTCAAATAATTCATTATTGTCAAATTGACCCTTAAATGTGTAGAATCTGCGTCTTATTAGCCAATTAGCTCCCCTTAATCCCTCCCCTCTGACACGTCCCTCCATCTTTCATCAAGTTATGAGTGAACGAGGACCGCAAATGTGACGGTGCTGACAACAGTCCTCTTTAATCAACTTCAAAATAGGAAAGCCACAGACTACAACAGTCAGTCTCTTTCTCTCTCAATTTTCTTCCCTATCCTTTACACACAACCCTCTTCCGCACTCGGACACACAAGGTGTTTGTTCAGCAGAGCAGGAATGTGTGTGTGTTGTGAAACCTGCATCTGAGTGTGTATGTGGGGTTAACAGATAGACTCCTCAGATAATAGCCCTCGTCCTGCTTGAACAAACATGCTGTTAAAAAGGAGGGTGAGGAGGTTTGCTGCGGTGTGACTACAAGGATAGGACAGGGGAATTGCACACACATACACACATCCACAACCTTTGCTTTATACACACTCTTTAATGAATGTGTGCACAAACTCTGAAGTGGGGTGGAAGCAGCCTTGAGAGGTTAGACAAGCAGGTTTATGGCCGGAAGATGGTTTGTTTGAATACTAGACATTTGATGAAACGTGGTATAATAGGCTTCTATTTTTGCTGCAAAAACTACCGCTGATGTGCCCTTGAGCAAAGCACTTAACGTGACTAAAACAACAGAAACAGAATAGACCAGGTGGATGTCAGGTTTCGGATACTGTGTGCATATGTGACTCAATAAGTTTAAGAAATAAGGCTGACAACATTTCTGAGCAAAATTGATATCAGAACAGCCCCGCAGAAAAGTATCTATTGTTATGTTTCTACAGAATAATAGAAAGGAGAAAATAACTATAATGCATGAAATCAACTTTTAAGGAAATTAACGGTCTATGTGGAAAAATTTTACAACCTTCAAATTAGCATTCATTTGACTAAATTGGTGCTTGAGAGTTATACAGTAACATTAGCATAGCATTGTCCTCAGGTGAAGGGGCAAAGGAGCATACGAGTGACGTTGGGAGGTACGGACAAAGAATGAGAGCCAGTTTAAAAGAATGTCAGGCTACAACAAAGGAATGTCTTTTTTTACCACTTTTCCTTGACATTGATGAAAAGAGTCATCAGATCAAGGAAAGGAAAAGACAACTTTTGTGCTAAACGAACCCACACATACACTAGGCTACTTAATTATGCAATAACAGATCTTAAAAACATTATTCTACCTCTCCTTGTTCCTCTACAGGTTCTATGATGAGATAGGAACTCCTCTACTGTCCGACATCAGGATCAACTACACAGAGGACTCGGTCCAGTACGTCACTCAGCATCTGTTCACCAACTACTTCAACGGCTCCGAGATTGTCATCGCCGGCAAGCTTACCAACGACAGCGTGGAATCGCTCCACGTCCAAGTTACAGCCAGCAACAATGACAAGAACATCATCCTGGAAACCGACATACCTCTGGGGAACCGGCAGATTGAGACTGAGAAACATGTGAATGCAGCCAGAGTAGCAATGGCGTCTGGCCCTAAAACACCAGCGTCAGGGGTCACACATGGATTAGGAATTGCTTTGGGTTCGATAGCGGAGGATTTTGTGCAGCGCGTCTGGGGTTTTCTGAGTGTCAAGGAAGGGCTACGGTCACGTCTACGCAGCCAAACTAGCAAAGAAAGAGAAGACCACATCAAGCAGGCAACCAATCTTTCTCTGACCTACAACTTCCTCACCCCCCTCACCAACATGGTGGTGGAGAAGCCTGAGGTCCTCGCCGATGGCACCATGGCCCCGACGCCAACCAGACCCCCATCATCTGGTGACGCTGTCTCAACTGTCAATGAGCTGCCAAGTGACGCAGAGGATGAAGAGCCACAGAGAGACAACAAAAAGCCAAGCAGTCAGAATCTATCTCTAGGCAACAAGATAGGTAAGGTCGTTCTTCAAGTTCTGGTAGTAAGAGGTATCCAAAAACTGTCTAAAGTGGGATTCAAACTGAAATTGTTTTGGGAATGAAATCCTCACGGTGGATCTGATAAGTTGGTCATTTTCAGAGAACAGCAGGAGCAGTACTAATGAGTTACAACTGTGACTGAGTTAAATGGCTGAAAAACAAGTATTATAATACAACACATTAACAACAAACTGTGTATAGCCATAATCTGCTAGCAAGGTTAGCTGCTCATGGTAGCCTAGTTTAACCAAACTGTGGCTAAAAGGGTTAGCTTAGTGAGTGTTTAGGGGTGGGAGTAGGTTGTTCTGTAAGTGAGAACCAATACGTTTCCATGATTTTTTAAACGTAATTCAGCTTGGTCACATTGGGAGCCATTTTAATTGTTTGCAATCCAAGCTAACTACATCTTTGTCCTCTGCAAAGGTACAAATTACAAACTTTTGAGAGCTACATTTTAGAAAAAACGAAAACAACTAACAAACAAATATGGAAGATGTTGAGAGGAAGCCTCAAACAATGGCTGCCATCTCAATCATTGCAATGGTAATTTTCCCTTGCAGGTAAAGTTGAGAGAAGACCAGACAAGAAATCCATCACCGTCTTCAAAACATCAGGTGACTCCTCATTCCCTCTTTCATGTAAACAGTTTTACATCTGAACCCTATATACCATAAGCACATATGCCGTGGTTAAAAGACTCCAAAAGGAGACTTGAAAGAGAGAAGAAGGGGAATGGACAGTAGACTCTCTCTCTAAACTCTGTGTGTGGGCAGCCTGTAATTTGGATGTTAGTCAGACAGTCTAAAAGATGCCTCTGAACATGACCTGAATAGAGGAACACACAGGGTCTAATTGAAATACCAACACCAGCACTACCTGGCACTTTAAACATGCAAGTGCGTGTCCAGCAACGCACACACTGCGGTCGAATGGGACGGACTTAAGGCATGAGAAGTGGATGCTGTTTGTGCATGTGTTACAGCAAAGAGAGGGACCCCATCAGAGGCAGTAAGTGAGGGCTAATGACCCCCTCATTACTGTGGTTCTCTATTCATCTTCGCTGGTTCTCACAAGCCTAAGGAGAATCCAGCAAAAATATATAAACTATCTTATGAAAACCAATATGAACTGCTACATTACCAAATTAAAGAGCTGCTTGTGAGACATTTACTTTCTTATATTAGGTAGAGGTTTTACAGAATTGTCAAATGATTAAAGTGATGAGTCTTATTGGTCAGAATCGGAATGCCTTTATTAGTCCCATAGAGGGGCATCGTTACAGCAGGAAAGAGCCACAGCCAGCTTAATGTTACATATGTTAAAAAAAGTACTAAGTTATGACATAATAAAAAAAATAATAAAAAAAAATAATTAAAAAAAATAATTAAAAAAAAATAATACAAATGAAAGCCTAAATGTGTCAAACATTGTATACATTATATACTTTATGGTAAGTGTAACAACTTGCAACATCCATCTTCCTGTATACTCTTACATGAAACTGCCTTGTTTCACATAACGTAAAGAGTATGCTCTAAAAAAATCACTTCACGCAATCCACCTTAAGTCGGCTTGTTATAATTCTGATCCTTTTTGCGGTTTTAGAATGCACTTTAATATGTCTTTCTCTCTCTTAACCTTTAAACGTCCTCAGCTGACGGTGACCCCCATTTTGTGGTGGAGTTCCCGATGAGTAAACTGACGGTTTGCTTCAACATCAACGGAGAGCCGGGACACATCCTGCGCCTGGTGTCCGACCACAAGAACTCTGGTAAGACATCCACAGATTAAACCATTGTTTCACATTAAAAATATAATTATGTTTGCATTGGGTGCGGACTGCCAATGTGGAAGAAGTACTGAGGAACTAAATATTAAACACAAAAATGAAAATACTTTGGTAGAGTACCTGCAGTACTTAAGTAAATGTATTTTTGTTACATTCCACCACTGGTTAGGTGTTCATTTCTGTTATTTGTCTACAGGTGTGACAGTGAACGGTAAGCTAATCGGTGCCCCAGCTCCACCCGGCAGCCACAAGAAGCAGCGCACGTATTTCAGCACCATCACCATCGTGGTGGATCTTCCGAAACGCGCCTACATCGAGGTGACCCCTAAGAAGGTCATCCTGGACGGGCGGGACCGGATGGTACTGCCCTGCCACTCCACAGTGTCGGTGGACAGCGGCGTTCTGTCAGTGTCCATCGTGGGAAAGTCTAACGTGACGGTGACGGTCGGAGGAAACGTCATGTTCGTGATTCTGCTGCATCAGTACAAGAATCCAGCCTCATACCAGAGGGACCATCTAGGGTTTTACATCGGAAACAGCAAGGGGCTGTCGCATCAGTGCCACGGCCTGCTGGGTAGGAGACAATGAGCTTTAATTATTGTTTTGACTGAGCGTTTGGTAGGACAGATATGATCCATCATTTATTTTCATTTAACAATAAAAACAAACGCGTAGAGCCCTAATTTCAGCTCATAAAAGCAAACTTGTAGGGTATATCAGACAATATTATAGCGTCAGTAAAGTGCCACAGGATCCAGTAATATAAATATGATTACGGAAAAGGTTATGAGTTCTGTTGAGTAGTGTTCAATTGGGGTGGACTTGTATTAGTTTTTGCTGAAAGAAATGTTTATTTAGTAGGTAAAGCCAAGACATGGTACTGTAGGTAGACCACCATAAGCGTACATGTGACAGATGACGATTCATCCACTGAAACCATGGTATTTTTCTTGAATCCACCTTTATTGCCAGCGATGGATTTCAGTTAAAAATGCTGAATTGAATGTCAAATTGCAGAACTGTATTTTCCTACAAGCAAATTGACACCAAATCCAGAGGTAACTGGCTGGCCTTCAAAGACTCACATCAGTCAAACTCTGAGACTTGAACCTTTGATTCATTTCTTCTTTCAGGTCAGTTCCTGTATGAGGAGGTGGGCCTGGCAGAACTTCCTGCGGAGGCAGACAGTGAACCGTCGCCCGTCCTGAAGGTGAAGGAGCGCTCTGTGCCGGTGGTGAAGAAAAACCGGAGGATCTTCAGCGGCACTCAGAACGTGGACTGCTGGTTCGCTCGCAACAATGCAGCCAAGCTGATAGACGGACAGTACGAGGACTATTTGATGTCACACATGTTCGACACGGGGGACTGGCCACATGGGACCAACACAGCATAAACTGTAGCATCCATCTTTTTTACTCTGTATCCATATCACATCTCAGCAGATATTTCCAAACTTCACATTTCAGTTTTCTGTCTCACTTTTGAACATATTTTTGTACTATTTCTAATGAAAATGTAATGTTTTATATTGTATTATGTGTATTATTTTTTGTGTAATATTGTTATTGTAAATAAAAAACAACTAAACCCACATGCAATGATTTTACTTTGGTGTAAAATGGTGCCCACATTAACACATTAACGGGAATTCAATTGTAAAAAAGGAGTAAATATAGAGTAAAAACAATTAATGATAGACCATTTTTTATGGAAAAGCTTAAAAGAAATCTAAATACAAGACTTTTTTTAAGTGTGCATTATACCAGAATGTAAAGCTGAAAAGCTGTGCAATTAAAAAAAACATGTTTTTTTGCACCCATCTGGGAATGCATGTTTTTCTCACACCCCAAATATATATGTCAGCATTCCCCAAACGTGGCGACATCGAGGTAAGGATCACACCTGGTTACCACGGGGACTGGTAACAACCCCCTTGTCCCAGCGCCAATGACTAGATGCATGGCTAACACACAACACATAAACACACAAACACACAAACACACACAGCTCCATGGAGCTCCCTGTCATCAGCTGCAGGTCACAGGGCCGATGGCCCCGCCCACACAGGTGTGCTGTGGCAAGGTACATGCTCAGGATGTCTGTCATCACGCTGCCCCCCCCCTCCCCTGTTGCACCCACAGGAATTCAACACCAAACACCAGCTCATGTGTCAATCATCTTTATTCACAGAGCAGATTAAAGAGATTCATTCAGCACTTTCTGTTATTGACAGGGCGTGCCTTTTCATACACATGTTCATCATTTGGTTTATTACAAAACATACACAAGGTACAATGGAATACAAAATAAAACATTCAGCCAAAGTATGTCATACCTTTTGGCTTTTAATACGTAAATGTGTTCAGAAGAATTATTTGTCCACCTTTTAAAATACTACCATTTCCGATATTCACAAAAAAACTTCCAATGTTGTTACCACATGTCGAACCACAATTTACTGTAGAATACATACAAAATATAAAACAGAATAAATGCAATAAATGTGAAATAATTTGCAAGAGTTTAATACACAACTACAGTATGATCCCACTGAGAGCATTACAAGTATTAGGGCAATTCTTAATGCAGAAGAAATCTGAGATTTTAAGAATAAAGTCTGAATACTTTGAAATGAGTTGGAAATGTTATAGGTGTGATTTAAAAAATAAAATCTAACAAAACATACATTTAAAAAAAAGGATGTCTTAAAAGAAATATGCTTATTTGCATGCTTGCCAAAGACTGTTACCATCTATATGGCATATCTGATAGTTAGAAATGTGGTGACAGTCAGAAGTTTGTTAGCTTAGCATAAAGATTGTAAACCGTGGAAAACCGCTAGCCTGCTTCTTTACAAACGTAGCAAGTTCAGAAAGCCAAGATATAGTCCCCGATGTACCTCTTTGTGAAATCACCAGGTGTACAGATACAAAAAACAAGATGTAGTGCTAGTTTGTGAGCTGAATATGCATTTAGTTATCTTTGGACAGAGCCAGGCTAGCTGTTTCCACCTGATTCCAGTTTGTATGTTAAACTAAGCTAATCAGCTGTAGCTTTGTATTTTGATTACAGACATGCTAATGTATTATAGAGTAATAATCATCATCTCTTAAGGAGACTCAAACACACATTCAGGGAACTGACGCTGAAATATTACATTATTCTAGAAAGATCCAGAATGATTTCTTTATTTGTCTCGTGCAGTTATGACTTTATAATCCCAATGTTCCCTTGTCCAATTGGGATTTTCTTTTCTTTAAAACATTTCTAGCTTTTTGGCAAAATGTCCCTACATTATTCAAAATAAAGAGGGGGTTTCTTCCCAGATATGAACATAAATGCAGCACATAGTTTGACCTGTTCCTTTCAACCTTTTAAAGATGATTACATTTCCTTCGACATATATACAAAATGTTTAAAAGCAACCTGTTGGATAAGGCTACGTTTTTCCATAAAACCACTGCTTTCAACATGTTTGGTCCTTCATGATTGCAGCACCCAAACACAAATCCACATAGGCTTCATAGGTTTTATCGTTAAAACTATTAACCTCTTTTTTTAAACTAAAAGTAAACAGCCAGAGGGAGAGTGCGCCGGAATGACTATAATCACACCTTAATTAAAAGGTAGATTAAAGTGATTATATTTGACAGATTGAAATGTTATATATGAATACTTTGCTCACCTGCTCCTCTTTGGAATATGATACACGATAAATTATTCTCTTTAGGGCAACATCAATCCCAAAAGTCCCCAGAGTGGAGATAGATTTATTTCAGTCTTTGTCATTACCCCCCGCACATTCATCCCCGCAGCGCTACCCTCCTTGATAATCTCTCTCCACATGCTCAGTTGTGGTTACTCAGATGTTCTCTTGCAGCAAGGTGAGAGGATGAAGAGCTTCCAAAAAATGCTATAAGATGTACATGCATACACTGAGTAAAGCTCAGAGCAGAGGAAGGCAGCTGAGGCTTCCCATTCACAGGTTATACGACCTTTAATTGTGCCTTCTCTTACATGGAAGCTGATATTTAGAGCTTTGAAGAGTTAAGGAAGCCAGGTTTGTTTTGGGTTTGCTCATATTTAGGCTCTTAAGAGTGTGTGGATAGCGTCACCTGGGGTTACACCACCACCCAGCTGGGCCTCAGCGGTCCTCCAGAATACTGCACGTGAGGAAGTGGTCCGCTATCGTCTTCCTCCCCCTCCAAAGCCTCGTCTGTGTCCGTCTCCACGCTCAGCAGCACCTGAGGGAGGAAAGAAGATGTGTTCAGATCTCTTACTTCCATTACTTTGTAAACTGCTGCTGGAGTCAGAGTGGATTGATTCGTTGATTTGTATTGCGTACGAGCCAATAATCTGAATCTGTAAAGTGCAGTGAAGTAAAAAGTACAATATCAGCATCTAAAAGGTAGTGGAGTAGAGGTATAAAGTAACTAGGATTAAAGATACTCAGGTACAGAGAACAGGTACATCAAAAAGGTACTGAGTGAATGAAAGGGTCTTGTAAGTTAAATACTGTCAGTAATGCTGGGAGTTTAGACCCTGCCTATAACTTATAAAAAAGTTAAAATGTTCCACAGAGAGGATGGTGGTATCTGCTTTTTGACATGTATCTATTGAAATAAGCATCAACATTTCACAAAATGTGGACTAGACCACAGACAGGCATTGGATACAATACAACAAAGGTTTCATCAATACCTTTGTACATCTTTGTATCAGTTAAACAGAGGAAAATATATTGGATGTATTTGCAGCCTAGAAGAAGCTCTGCTGCAGCAGCAGGGATTCAAATCCCAAAGGATAGAAATTCCACAACTATATAACGTTTACGGCATCATAAACCTCCATATGTCGTTTTATGTTTGGGTTTGACATGTGGGAAAGATCATATAAAGACTGAGTTGCAGAGCAGTACCAATTCAGATAATCGGATAAAGAGAAAACGTGCAAAAATGTCTCATACACAGCATACTAGCACTAGGGATGCAATAATTCAGATCTTCACAATTGGTACATTTTTTTTTTTTTCTCAATGTCTTTCTCAATGTTATAAAAAACACATTTTATGCAGTTTTCTTATTTTTAAATTCTTTTCTTTTATATATATATATTTTTTTTAATATAATTTATACAATTAATTGTTTTATTTAGAAAAGGTTTGGCACATTAATCAACAATAAAATAATCATTAGTTGAAGCCCTAATGCAACACTTATGGACTGTATTTAAGTGACTTTATGATTGCTAATATGTCTTGAATTTTAAATGAATCAACGCAGGGGGGATAAGCGTGTGTAGAGATTGACTTTCTTCCTTGCAACAAGCTGCACACCCAGCAACAACAACAACAGCATTGTGACTTTATCTTCGCCCACCATCCCCACTGAGACCTCTTCTGAGAGAAAGCCCCTCTATGTGTCCTCCTCTTCTACTTCACCCCGCTTTCCATAGCATCAGCGCATGGAAACAAGTCCTAAAGGTCACTTTTATTCCCGGGATGAAGGCTGGATTTATAGCTGACTGGCAGAGGATAAGGGAGAAGGAAAGAGAAGGGGTGGGGGGGGTAAACACTCGCCCTCTTAACACGAGGGTCATGCTCCCAAACTGTAATTTGTCCTGACGTCTGTCAGTTACATCTGAGGAGCGAGATAAATGGCTTCTGTGTGGAGGAGGAGGGGGCTGCTGAAGTGAGTCCCTGAACACAACACCAGGCCTGTCACTGTTTCACAGCTAAACCAGCACTCAAACCAAAACAGGAGCAGATTGAAAAGTCTGAACAGGTGCGATGCAACAGTAATATTCTAGTTAGATTACAGCGGATTTCCAGGTACTTTTGTAGAATTTCATCATTCTCTATCTCTTTGTTTGTATTCGCTGTAATCTATACAAACAAATAAAAAAGGCAAAGATATTCCTTTGATTTACTTAAGTAGAGTGGTGCAGGAATGAGTCCTAAAACCCGGGAATGGATTAGCGTATTAGCTTCCTCAAGTGAATGTCTTTTTTTAATGGGTGAACAGTATACATGTTTTCATTCTTACAAGGGAATGTAACCTCGAAAGTGAACACGTGTGTGTGCGTGAGGGTGTGTATTTGTGTGTTTTATTCATACCCGTGACTCCTCGCTGTTGGCCCAGGGCAGCATGTCACCCTTCTTCACGTCACAGGAGTCATCCAGGCTCTTCATCGTTTTGTACTTCCTCATCATCAGGCTGTCCACCACCCAGAACATGATGGACTGAAGGGGGGGGGGGGGTGTAATTTAACGTGATGTAGTTATTACAAATATTGACATATAATACAAGGCAATGTGGCAACTAGATAATGAAATTGAATACTCACGTTAACTATGAATGGCACAATGAGCATGACTAGCACCAGCTCCAGCTGAGGGCTAGCAATGTAGCCTAGCAACACCTCCTGCAGCTGGAGGAGAAGAGAGGAGAGATTAACACTGACATCAGGTGATTCAAAGGTGCTGAGGGAGGAGAAGCTCTTGTGACGATTAACTAACTTTTGGTTTCAATAAAGAGCCTTTGGATACTATAATCTAACAGTGGTTATAAAACATAACAAACCTTATATTGTTCAATCTACTTCCCTTCAAGTCATGGGGCCATGATGAATAACACGCCTTTTATTCCTTACAAGGTAATCTGTTGCTGTGACAAAGATTAGTTTGAATAGACAAATATGAACCCCAGTGTCACAAACCATCTCACAAATACATTAACATATAGCCTCTATGATTGCATTAGAATTTAAAATGTCCTCCACTGGTTTTTTTAAAGTTACAATAAAGAAAAGAGACCCCGTTATTCAATTGAACTCAAGTGGAATTCTACGCATATTCTCCCATTTCGTCCTTTGTTTTTGTCAGAAAGTCTATGGGATTTCCCCCCCTGCCACCAGTATGTAATGTCACTGGTTGGCGTATTTCCCATAGCACCTGAAAGCAGCATGAG
This sequence comes from Pseudochaenichthys georgianus, assembly GCF_902827115.2. Lineage (NCBI taxonomy): Eukaryota > Metazoa > Chordata > Actinopteri > Perciformes > Channichthyidae > Pseudochaenichthys > Pseudochaenichthys georgianus. The sequence continues at coordinate 14,089,985 of NC_047525.1, read as the reverse complement.
TTGCTCTTACTTTGGACCATCCGGGGACGAGCAGCACGAGGCTGATCACCCCTTTCTCCAGCACCATGATGAGCAGGTAGATGCCGCACTGACCGAGCCACGCTGCCGCCTGGGGGGGGTCCCCTGCAGGAGAGGGGGGGGGGGGAAACATCAGATAAACCTCATATATATATATTTATAAAACGGACAAGTGAAATCAAGCAATCTGATTGGTTCTTAGCCGTGATATACTGAGCGTATACCACGGGTAGAATTGTAGTTACTTTTCACAACAAGTCAGTATCCCTCCGCGTCTGAGAAATACTGTATACAGTTGGGCTGAAAAGCAAACCTCCTTTTTACGCAGCGGTCCAGACATGACATCAAACGGCAAAACATATTCAGTGTGCAGTTCCTTTGGCATTAGGGCAGGGATATCTAGACACTTTCCAAGGTTTGACATAATGACTTGTGCTACTTTTAAAGCAAGCAACGATTTTTCAAATCTGTAATCCGCAAAAACGCTATCAACCAATCATATTGCTTGATTTGGCTTGTCCGTTTGATAAATATACATTTCTTCCGTTACGAAACAAACTTACAAAGCATAAAATGGAAACATTTAAGATTAACTTCGACCTTCGCTTCACGTCGGGCCGAACCACGCCCCTTAGCTGTGATATAATGAGCATATACCACGGTCTGTCGTGAGCTATTGCTATAGACACACTTATTATCATATTTCAAGGGAATTCTGCCAACATCACTACCACTTTATTTAGTGAAATTATACATTCCAATTGTACGTTTGTATTCCTTATTTATATTTATATTATTTATTTTACTTGAATTTGATTAACTTTATTGAATAAACTACAATACTTAAACTACAAATATTTATTATATAATATTATCATATTATTGACCGTGGCCAACCAGAATTATTACATTAAATTGTATTTATTTTCATTAAAAAGGAATATTATTCCTATATATAATATTATTTTATTTGGACAAATTGTTATTTTATATTTTCATATTATTTTATTAATATCTCAACTCATAGTACTTTGATTACATTTTTGCATGACACATTCAGTATAAAAATCAAGGCTGATTTTATTTATTTTCTACTTAAAGCCGACTGCAAAATAATCTGTAACATTAACATAATTCCACTGAAACGCTTCACTTCAAACCAGTGGCGTAGCCACCATAGGGCCAGGGTGGGCCCAGGCCCACCCAGTTTACTCATTGGCCCACCCTGAGAAAGCTTCGGTGTCAAAAATGTATTCACCCATTGAGAATATCCAATAATTAAAAGTGAAATTCAAGTGAACAAATATCGAGTTTAATTAATGTTGTATGTGCTTTAAAACTGATTGTTGGTTCCGGCGCGCGCCATAATAACGTGAGAGAGGCAGAGAGCTGCCTGCAAAATAAATGATGGCTCAAAGTTCACTAATGAACTTGTTTTTTTTTTAAAAAGCCAGACTCCAAGAAGAGCCCCCACTGCCCTCATCTAGCATACGATCATTTTCTGATAACGATGAAATAGCCCCGCTTCCCTCTCCCCACTTTTCCTGCTGCTGGGCTGTCAGAAGAAAAAGAAAATGTTAACGGAAACTCTGCCGCACGGTTCCCTCGTCCCTTGGAAGAGGCGGAGAGGTGGGTGTTTTTCATCAGCTGGTGGACAGTCCGGAGAGATATACACAGGGTTGGGTTGTAACGGAATACATGTAACGGCGTTACGTAATCAGAATACAAAAATCAAGTGTCTTCAGCTGGCGTTACATTTGAAAAGCGAGTAATCTGATTACAGTTACTTTCGTAAACCTGAATACATTTTGGAATACTTATTGGAATTATTGGTGGAAAAGTTTCCTCACAAAATGTAATATTCATTACCGGCAGAACTGTGTGCACACAGCACGGCGCTGCAGCATGTCTGTGAGGCCCCGCCCCCGCACGCAGATGAGAGAGAGAGATCTCTTTTAAAATATATTGAAAGTTAGAAACGGAGATGGTTAGATAAAATGTGCAAGATAACGTTTAGGTAGCGTTTCTTTATTGTCAAAATTATGACATTTATAACGGGATAAAATCAAAGTGAATGGCCTGCTGCTGCTGAATGCATGGGGCAAGTGACTGGGAAAAGTTTTAAAAGTTATTACATCGTTTCAGATAATAATAATAAATAATAATGATGATTCATTCTATTTAGGGGCGCCTTTCAAAGCACCAAGGACACCTTACAATTCATAACATATTCTACGGAAAGGTTTTAAGACAGTACAAAGAATGCAGTATGGGTGATGTTTTTTATGTGGGTTGCAGGTGAGAGAGCTGTCCAGAATGACACCAAGATGTTGTGTTTGTGCTCTTGATAAGCCATTAAAACAGTAAAATACGTGTCTCCTGTTCACCAAAACATACCCATCTGTTATGGAAAAATAAAGTATTCCAAAAGTATTCTAAAAGTAATCTGCCACCGGTACCGGCTGGGATTGTTGTTAGCTTCTGATGCGCAGAAGAAAAATCTGGCCCACCCTATTTTTTACAGGCCCACCCTAAAATACATTTCTGCCTACGCTACTGCTTCAAACGACTATTCTCAAGATAAATAATGCATTTTGATGCTCTATTTAATATAATTTTAGAGAAGTAACAATGATGTATTCACTCCGGCGCAGGAGCTTCAGTTATGCAACTATCTAAACTCCTGCTTGTAAAATAATACTAACTGTTTTGCATCTTGAGTAGGATAAAAACCGGAAGCTTTCCAAAGGTAACACAGGTGTCTCAGCACAGCAGACACAAAAGAAGACAAGTCTGTCATTAAGACAGGAAGGAGGGAGGAGAAAGACACAAGGACAGAGAGAACAAGGGAGAAAAGAAAGAAAAAACCAGTGCTCAAATATATACTGGACCCTGGTAATAAGAGAAGCGTCTTAATCACAGACCTAATCAACCTCGCAAGTTGTTTTTGTGAAGTTTTCCGTCTCAGAAGGAAGGAATGCAAAGTCAAAAACAACAGTAGAGTGAGCTAGTGTAATAATTGGCGTGGAGTTAATCCCCCTCTGAAGACACTGGGGATGTTTTCCGGTCCAGAGGCAGCAGCTGGAGACTGGCTGTCCTCCCTTACTGCCCGCTGTGGGTCTCCAGTACCCTCCAGTGGCAGAAACTGTGACTCCTCTTGCATTATGGACTTTAAAGGTCACCTATCATGCTATTTTTAGGCAGTAGCATAGGTCTCAGATATATACAGAAATATAAAAAACATGTCTATGAATTGTTTTGGTCAAAAAACCAAACAGATCACCCATTCTAGCCATGCCTCATATCCCTCCATTTCTCTTCCTGTTACAAAAGTGCTGATTCTGGGTATAAACAGGTCTCTCTTGGGAATGAGACCCTGTGTCTCAATGAGATTTGCACCTGTATAAATAAAGGCAAAACAAAATAAAGCTTTTTTTTTTTAACTGAAAAAAATAAGAGGGGGCGGAGCTTATGCCGGCTCATACGGTACCTGGCAGATATTGTCTAAACTAAATACTGCGGTGATGAAACGCCATATTATGGATTATCAAGGATTATTTCTGAAACAGTATGGAGCTCAAAGGCTTTCTCTCTTGCTGGTTATACCACAAGGTGAGTTCCTTTTTATTTCCTGCTTCTTCACACACATGCTCTCCAGTACAGGTTAGCTCTGAGTGTTAGCGATGCTAATGTCAACACCGACCATATTACGTCGGGCATTGTTTTTGATAGCAAAGTTTCTGATAGTGCTCTGGGTCTGCCGCCGATATTACGTCATAACGGCCGCAAATCTGGATCAGCTCCATTGTAGATTTGGGTACGGAGGAAAAGAGAGAGGGTTTTATTTTCCGACGCTGAGTGAATTCCCTGACACACCGGGGACACATATTTATGTATAAAAGACATCAAAAAGTGCATTTTGCATGATAGGTCCCCTTTAAATAATAGAAAACCGAAAGTAAAGCATTGAATTTAACTCACCATATTCTCCAAACATGAGCAGCGTCCACTGCTTGACCTCCACCAGTTTGGACACCAACTTCACGGCCAGCCAGAGGAAGAGCATCCCCAGCGTGGCGTCCAGCAGGAAGTTCATCAGATACCTTGAGGAAGAAAAATCAGAAATCACGTTCTCAGTGAGACCCGTGTAACAGTTGGACCTGATGGTACCATGACTTGTTTGAGCAGATAATATAACTCACAGGGAGCATGGGTCCTCTTCAGTGAGCGTGGACAGGAAGACGTTAGCAAAGTGGATGAAAAGAGCACCGATGGCCTGCTTTGATGTGTCATAAAACCTAGAAAAGGGGTTCAAAAAAAGAATTATTTCATTAAATATGGTTTGTTGGGTTGTTTTTTCACTTGAAAATACTAGGTTTTAGAAAAGGGAATGCAGACAGTATGATCATTTTCAGTGTTATGTTTGCATTAACATCTATTTTTGATTGCCGATTATTTTAAAAATCTTCTGAAAAAAGGATGATAAGGAAAGAAACGCAATAAAAACCTGACGATATTCACAAATGGCCAATATAAGATATATTATTGTCACTTGATGAATTTCTTACAGAAATGAGGGTTCAACCAACATTTTCTTTACTTTAAAATACTTTTCTCATCTATGCAAGTGTGTCTAATGTAAGAACGTAGGACAGGAAAGTGGAAGAAAAGAAAATAAGTATTTCTGACCAGATTCTCCAAGGTCGTCTGATCCCTGAAGGCTCTCGGAACCTTTTCACTGCGAATAAAAAAAAGAGAAATCAATCAAATAATCCATTTAGTTCCCACTAGACTTGCGTTTACACTGTAAAACCATCACATGGTGGTCAAACAAACAGCAGAGTGGGAGTGAGGACAGATGAAACACAGACATTCACATATCGTTATTTAAAGCTACCACAAAACGTGTTTCCAGGCCACCGGGCTCAGGGGAAACAGACGCTGACTGTTCCTCTATCTCGCCATCTAACAAGGTCGGAGAATGTGACTCGGCATGTGAAACGGGGGGGGGGGGGGGGCAAGGCTTCCTGCAGACGCGTTAACCAGCAGAGCTTTTTCAGTGCGCAGTTTAAATATAGTCATACTTTTCTATACTTTTTCCATCAGCGGGATTCCTTTAAAGCTGAGACAATAACATCATTATTCATCAGCAAATGTCAAATCAGTGAATAATTTAAGTCATTAATTAAGCACAACATTATCTGATTCAAGCTCCAATGGTAAATATTTGCTGCTTTTCTCTGCTTTAAATAATTGATAACTGAATGTCCTTGGGTTTTAGATCGTTGGTCCAATAATACAAGTAATGTGAAGATGTCCCCTTAGGATTTATAAAAATATGACAGGCATTTCTAATTGGCATTTACAAATATTAAGTCCCCAAATAAATCCTCCTTAATTGATCTAATTTTAACAAATGTTCCACATAAATACTCATCTGTGGGAGTATTTGCTAATGATGTGAGTGACCACTGTGTTGTAGCCACAATTAGGGACACTAAGGTCCAAAAGGTTAAACCACGTGTCATCACAAAGAGAGACAAAAAACACTTTGTGGAGCAGGGTTTTTTACATGATCTGTTTGATTTTGATTGGGGTAGAATCAATTTGTGTGCTGATGTAGAAACTGCATGGTCTTATTTTTATCTCGGTTTTATGAAAATTATAGATAGACATGCACCTCTGCGTAAATTTAGAGTGAAGGGACGAAACAATCCCTGGTTTTCTGCTGAGCTGTCCAGTCTCCTTCATGAGAGAAATAATGCTTGGGCTAAGGCTAGGAAATCAGGCTCAGAGGTAGAATGGCTACGTTTTAGGCAGCTAAGAAATAGCTTCACATCCCAAATAAAAAGTGCTAAATCAAAGTACTATTTGTCGGTTACCACAGAAAACCTGAATAATCCTAGGAAATTTTAGAAAGCCATAAAATCGATTTCCACTGGTGATATCCCAAATGAGCTACCTCCGTGCCTTACCACAGCATCTGGCACTATATCAGACAGGGCTACTATGCTAAATTGTTTTAATAAGCATTTTGTGTCTTGTGGCTCTCTGTTTGGCTGTGTGGCTCCTGTGAACGCTCCAATCCTTGACTCTGAACAATGTGGTCTGGAAAACCCTTTCAGTTTTACTCCTTTAACTGTTGGTATTGTTCATGAAGCATTATCCAAGTTAGATCCTAGGAAACCGGCCGGCCCGGACAACGTAGAACCTTTCTTTTTAAAGATAGCTGCAGATTTTATTGCTCCACCTCTTACTTCTCTTTTTAACCTCTCCCTCAGCACGAACACAATTCCAAAAGTATGGAAGTCTGCTTATGTCTTGCCTTTACTGAAAGGAGGAGAGGCAACTATTTTAAATAACTATAGGCCAATCTCTAAATTGTCAGTTCTGGCTAAGGTGCTCGAACGCTTAGTGAGTGAACAAGTAAAGGAGTTTTTATGTATAAATGATATCCTGTCTAAACATCAGTCAGGATTCAGAAAGAAACACAGCACCATCACTGCCACAATGAAAGTGGTAAATGACATTACTACTATTTTAGATAATAAGCAGAGTTGTGCAGCTCTGTTTATTGACCTTTCCAAAGCGTTTGACACCGTTGATCATCGCATTTTAAAGCAGAGGCTACTCAGTATAGGCATATCCAGCCATGCAGTGGGGTGGTTTGTGAACTACCTCTCTGAAAGGTCCCAATGTGTTCACTTTGATGGGCTGTCTTCTGAGTGGTTAAACATTTCTAATGGTGTACCACAAGGTTCTGTTTTAGGACCACTTTTATTCTCCATATATATTAACAGTGTAGGTGATAATGTGGATGAAGCTACTTTACATTTTTATGCGGATGATACTGTAATGTATTGTGCAGGTCCCTCCATTAAAGAGGCTGTTGTTAAATTACAAGCTGTTTTTAACACTATTCAGACTCAGCTCTCTGAACTAAAGCTTCTTTTAAATGTTGAGAAAACCAAGGTAATGCTCTTTTCAAAAGCTAAAAAGACTCCAGAGCCTGTTTTAGATATTGTAACTACGCAAGGAACAAAACTTGAAGTTGTTGCCTGTTACAAATACCTTGGTATCTGGCTTGATGATTGTCTCTCTTTTAAACTTCATGTCAATAACCTGCTAAAAAAACTGAGGGTTAGGCTAGGTTTCTTTTTCAGAAACAAGTCCTGTTTCTCGCTTGAGGCCAGGAAAAGGCTAGTCACTGTGACCTTTTTACCTGTGCTGGACTATGGGGATGTGTTGTATATGAATGCACCTGCCAATTACCTGAGCAAATTGGATGCTGCGTATCACAGTGCTCTGAGATTTGTCACAAATTGTAAAGCGCTTACTCATCACTGTACACTGTATACCAAGGCAGGTTTACCATCTCTCTCTGTACGGAGGCTCAGTCACTGGTACACTTTTATCTATAAAGCTTTGTTGGGTAAACTCCCGTATTATATCTGCTCGCTGATAACACAGAGAGTTGCAAGCAGCTATTGCCTGAGGTCACATGATGTGGTCTTGTTAGATGTGCCAAGAGCAAGGACTGTCTCAGGTAAGACAGCTTTTATGTGCGCAGCTCCACTTGCTTGGAACAATCTTCAGCAAGAATTGAAACTGAGCAATCTCATTCCTCTGCATGTTTTTAAAGCTAGGGTAAATGAAATGCTTGCCGATACAATGGGCACTTGTAAATGTCTATAACTATGTATCCTGTAAATATAATGTATAATGTCCTTTATTGTTTTATGTTTCATGTGGAACCTATATGCTGCAGGTCTCCCTTGAAAAAGAGATATATGATCTCAATGGGACCAATCTGGTTAAATAAAGGTTTGAAATGAAATGAAATTTCTCATTTAAAAAAAAAATAATTACGTTTGTTCTAGACGATTAAAAAAAACAGTAAAATGAATACAATCATTACTTGTAAAACTGTGGCAGCTTTACTAGATATTCAGCCTTTGTCAGGATTATGTGAGTGCAGGAATAACGACAAGTCAATGGGAGGAAACTCACAAAAAATAGCTTTGAGGAAGAGCATGCTAAACACAGATAAGTAAAGGGATGCAGGCTGGGCTGTGACTGGGCTGTGACTTGGCATACCCCCACTGTGAACAGAGCTGAAGGGCTCTGCTGCACACTATAATTGGTATAAATATTAACCGAAGCATATGCTTTGACCAGGAACAACACTTGTGATCGTGCTGAGAACAGGAAAAGAAAAAAAGAGCGGAGGAGGGGTATTGATTTTGCCACTAATAAGTAACTGAGTGGAGGTTAGAGCTCATTGATCTCAATCACCCTAAAGGCCTGGCCTGATTATGCAACACTTCATTGCTACTAGGATTATTTTTGCTCTGAACCCAGCCAATTAAATATCCATGACTACATTGACCTTTTAAATATACACTCCAATAATTAGATCATATGCCGACACACTCACCAAATGAGTGCACAGGCATTTACATGTATGTCATTTCCATGTAGCATGTTGGCATACAGCATTGGCAAAGGTTAATTGACATTAAGCATGTTGACAAGCTCTGTATTCAGACAAAAGAAAAACGTATAACATATATAATTAAGTAAGCTTATATTTAGAGTAATTTGCAAGTACTGCCTGTGATGGCAAACGGGTAAGATGCTCAACATTCTCCAAGTCAGCTGCCACAGAATCACAAGTTACTTGGCAGTCAATAGCCTTTGTTCAGAGGAGATCCACACTTCGGCTGTAAAGAGGGATCTTGTTTTGTTGTTAATGCATGAACTCTAAAACATTGTTAAAGTACTTGTAAAATTGTAATATATTTAAATTTAAGTATTTTGTTTTTAAATCAATTTGTCAATCATGACTTATTCCTTGGACAGTAGAGAAAGAGACCATGACGACACTTACCTTAAAACATGGCAATGTGTGCTGCTTCTTTGCTCATAGGCACACACACACACCAGTGTTTTAAGTACAACTGATTATGTACGTTTAACTTTTGTCATAACTTCAAATTCGGCTTAAAGTTATGGCACAAACCGTGCGTTTTTATATTACAAATATGCACATGAAGAAAGTATTCACACACATCGCTACCGCTGATACCACTAGTAATTTGTGGATGTTTTGAGGCGATGGAATTGAACAAAAACTGTCAAATGTAATCATAGTTATTTTTACAGGACATAATTTATACCCTATTTAACAAATAACTTTTATTAACCAAATGATATAAAGAAGTGTTTAATTTGGGCATATATTTTTGCATTCGTCATATTAAATTAGCATATTTGACAATGGAATTTGGTACAATGTTAATGATGCTCAAACGTCAACAAATCGCCACGTGGATAAATAAAGCCTTTTAAAAGCAAGTTTTTACACTATTTGGATGAATCCTCTACCTGAATAAAGACAGCAACACTATGAAATTGAGGCTGTTAAAGATATATGTATTGATACTCATTACTCACACATCAGCGTACTAAAGGCAACGATAGCCAGCAGTCCCTGGATCAAGACTCCGAATCTGTCCGTTAGAGCTCCGTTATCGCAGCCGTGGGGATTCGCCTTGTTGATATCAGACATGTTTGTGACTTCAGAAACGCCATTATCCAGGAATCTTCTCACCAAGAAGACCCCGTTGTATCCGTACATGTCCATGTTGATAAAAACAACACGGAGACAAAAGGAGCTCCGTAGGTGGGCTAAAATGGGCTTAACCTTTTTTTACTCGGGAAAAACAAATCACTAAATGTAAATTTCCAGCTTTTAATGCAAGGTAAAGTTCTCCTTTAATGTTCACAGAGGGTGATGCTACATCTTATGATGTAAAAGCAGACAAAAGAGTCGATTCTTTTACTCACATCCATGTTTTGACAACGAAAACACAAACTGTCAAGTAGCACCAGGGGAAAGCGAGCTTCCGGTTAAAATGGAGATTTCAAAATAAAAGAGATCAGTTTATCAGAAAAGCAGGAAAACAAAGGAATGGGTTCTCAAGGGCCCTTTCTCATTTCATCAAATCCCCCTCCTCGACTCCTCGGTCCTCCGGTAGTGACCCGGAAATGAATTTTAGCGCGCCATGTTGAAGGACATCTCATTTCTCTAAATGCACTTCGAGGACCGAGGACCAAACGTCGAGGAGGCTCTCCGGAGGAGCTATAACCGAGGATACACTGATGGGTCCTCCACGGTCCTCCACGGCTCCTTCGTGGATGCATTTCCGGCAACAGAGATGTTTCAAAGAGTCGTGATGCACGGCCAGACTTATCCCAGCCAATGACAGCTCTGCTGCATGCATCCCCTGGATATTATTTTATTAACTGCTTTCATCGCGACGCGATGTTTACAGTGAGAACAGCTGTGAGGTCCGTGCAGAAAGCAGAGCAGTGTGTATAATATATATCACTCAGTATAACAGGCCTACTCTCTTTATTTGCTTTAGTTTAGTAGATATCTACAAACAAAGAGTCGATATTTTTCTAAAACCATTTATAATAAAATAAAATATACATTTATTATTTATATAAATATATACATATGTGTGTGTGCGTGTCCGCATCTGTAGCCTGTTATTGTCTCATTATACCGCACTGTGAATGAATCAAAGTAAATATATAAGTCATCATGAACACATCTGTCCATCAGACAGAGGGCTGCTGTGCCTTCTGTCATCATTAATGGACGTCTTTTTAAAATGACCGCACAGAGGAGAGGAGTTCTCATTTCTCTAACCGTCTGCTGCTTCCCCTCCTCTCTCCTCGGTTCCCCTCCTCGGCTCCTCCGCTCGCATCTCCTGTGGGCGGGACTAAGTATCGAGGATAGGAGTCGAGGAGGGCAGTTCGAGAAATGAGAAAGGGCCAAGGTGTTTTACAAATAATACCACCTATTACAATTTCAAATGTCGGTATTACAACTTTATTTTGAAATACAATTAGCATTACTTCCTGTTGTGGTTCGTTTAAGTGACGCGAGTCTGTGCGTATCGCAGATTCTGTGCGTCAGGCACTTGGTCTTGCATGCGCGCGAGAGAGCCCAAGCACGATAAATCGTTGTCTCACGTGGAGATGTTATCAAGGAGCATTTTAGGTTTAAAACCTGACAGGTAAAGCTCAACCTCCTCCAAAGACTATATTTAAGACCTTTCATGAGATGGTGCAGTTATTGTATTCCCTGATTAATGCCAATTTAGAGATTTAGAGAGGATTATATAACTGAAGCCTTACAGGGAGAGAGCCAACATGAATGTCCAACTCAGTGATTATAGATATCATTGGTTTTAAAAATGCTCTGATTTGCCAGAGTAAAAAAAGGTTGAAAAAAATGTCATGGATAACATTTTGATTCGCATCATTATATCCTATTAATTTGAGAAAAGCAAAAGTTGTAGATGAAATTTACTTTGGCCCTGAATTGTCATTTATACAGTATATATCAAGCGTCTTTATAGTTAGATGGAGGGTGTCAATACAACCACATGCATTACATATAGCCTATATATATGTTTACATTAATGTTAATAAACTGACATTACTGACTCTCCTTCAGCTGAAGATAGAACGTTTTGACATAGCTTGAAAATAAATCTTGTTTTGTATCTAATCCAATATGATTCCACCAGGGTGTCTATCAGGTTATTTAAGTTTTTTTGAAGGTTTAAATATGATTTCAAAACAAGAAATGGTTATATGTAAAGCCAAAAGAAAAAACAGGGAGGCTGCAAGCTCATGCACAAGTGTGTGTGTGTGTGTGTGTGTGTGTGTGTGTGTGTGTGTGTGTGTGTGTGTGTGTGTGTGTGTGTGTGTGTGTGTGTGTGTGTGTGTGTGTGTGTGTGTGTGTGTGTGTGTGTGTGTGTGTGTGTGTGTGTGTGTGTGTGTGTGTGTGTGTGTGTGTGTGTGTGTGTGTGTGTGTGTGTGTGTGTGTGTGTGTAGCCTATATAAAAGGGGGGGGGGGCATAATCCCTTCTCGTTAAAGCCTCTTCTCTGGCAGATTAATGGAGCAGTGCACACACTCCAACCATCTGTTCCTCGAGCTGCATCACATCGGCACGAGCTCCTCTTCTTGTATCTTTATAATATCGTTGTGTCTTTATGATTAAGCTCCACTGAAGCTTTTAAAATAAAATGATTAATGCCGTTATGAGCAGTTTTGCCACTCTATTATAATAGACAACACTTATTTTGTAGCCCATTAGCCTATATGGAATATTTGGAGACTTTTTATTAACCTGGTTGGCTTGGGCCCCTTAAATTAAACAATTTAGACAGAGATTAGTGGTTCATTTGAAATATTTTTCAGGGTTGATTAAGGTTGGGCAATATATATATCGATATTGATATATTATATCAATATCGTGACATGAGATTATATCGTCGAAATCTTTAGTGTTGTTTTTTACTGGTTTTAAAGGCTGCATTACAGTAAAGTAATGTCATGTTTTGAATTTACCAGATGGTTCAAGCAGTTCTATAATTTGCCTTAACCCACTTAGTTACGATATCAACATGATGATTATTTAGCATAATGTTCAATGTGTAAATATTTTGTGAAAGCATCAATTCTTAGCCACAATGTTACCACAACATCGATTTTTTCTATCGCCCAGCCCTAGATCGAGGTATCAATTATCCAATTTCACATTAAGCGTCACCCATTAAGCCTAAAAGTTAACATATTTTTGCTGAAAAAACGTTTATCCTGTCACTTATTATCCCCAAGATGACCGCCAGTATTGAGGATCCTTAACCTAGTGCCTACAGTATAAACATGACTTTCACATGTCTTAAAACCATATTTCTTTTCAGAAATGCCATAGAGAGGTATTTGATATATTGCAAATAGGTATACTCATATGGATCTTTTGTTTCTTGCAAATTAGACCAGGTGTGTCACAAACAAACCACCCTGGGTATAAGACTGAAACGCAGGGTTTTTTGTGTGAATTTTTAGGGGATTCCCAGCCAAATATGTTGTGTAACAAAACATATTATCCTCAAATGTCCAATATTTTGTCACACTTGCCAGTCCATGAATCTCAGAAGTGAACTTCATGCATAATGAAGAACATGAAACCTGATTTAGAAAGTGCCCTTCAACAAACCTCATGTTTTACCAGAGGTTATCACATGTGCGTTTCACTTTCTGTTGTCAGATGGAATTAACCTCAAGAGTTCAGCGTCAAAAACGTTCATTAAACTTGAACTTTTATTGTATCTCCCTTGGCCTAAGTTATCTGTTTGTGTTGGTAATATTGTGGAAATATGTAACAATGACCTTTGAACCAAAGGCATACACGTGGTGCAATGCACTTCTACCACTAGAGGATACTGTTGACGTTTGTTTAGACATAGCCCCATTAAAATAACAACATCTCAGAGTTTTTCTCCGAAAAATTTAATTGTGATAACCCAGATAAAGAAGAATGTAGTGGTCAAAAGCAAATTGTTATTTAAGATAATAAATTATTGACTTTTTAAGCTTATTGTGCATAAAAGCAGCTAAAGATGAAGGGTCAGTTGTGTTGCTTATAGTCAGCTTTTTATATTTCTTTAAAATAGTACAACTCAAATTGTTAATTCTATGATTATTCATATTTTTCTTCCTGTTAATAAAAAAACGGTGTATTAAAGGAATATGTTAGCAATGAATGCCTTTAATGACAATTTTTTTTACTTAAATGTAAGATAGAAATTATGCTAAATTGATGGATATATATTTATGTAGATACTTAGGTTATATCTGAACAAGTCTTATTGTGTGTAAGAACTTTAAACATCGAAACATTATGTAACATACTGTTTTTCTCTTTGTGTGTATGGTTTGCAATTGAACTTCACTTACCATTTTAAAAACAGACTGAATAAATATATTTCTTTGTGCTGCTTCTAAAGGCAGTGATGGAAAGTTACAAGGTACATTTACTCAAGCACCATCATTAAATACTGCTTTAACACAATTGTACTTTCTTTGAGTATTTCCATTTATGCTAATTTATACTTCTACTCAACTACATCTCATAGGCAAATAGTGTACATCTTACTAAAAGCTTGAGCTACTTAACATATTCAGATTAATAGCCAATACAAACTATACATATAAATTGACATAGTTTTAGGTTAAGATATACACAAAGTAGTACATCTAGCTCCAGCTTTACCATTTTAATCATCATAATCAAGTAACTCAATATTGTTCTGAAATAAGACACAAAACAGGTATACTTTTACTTTTGGTACTTTAAGTATATTTTGATGCCAATACTTTGTACTTGTGGTATAATACACAGCTATCCTCTTTGTGTGTTTGGCTTTGTTGGCGATTGAACGTCACTTCCTTTTTTTGCCTGAATAAAAATATTTGTTTGTGCCATAAAAAGATCTGTGAAGGAGTTGGCTTCAAAATATCTGTTTAGTTTTTGCACATGCGCAGAAGGGAGATGCCATATTGAAACGGGGGCAGCAGCTGAAAGACGTCGCTCGCGCTGCTGTGCTCGAGGAGAGGGAGAGAACCGAGGGGGTCTCGTGAAGGAGAGGCGACACACACACTTGGACAGGTAAGACAGGTGACCCCTGCACGCGCTGCTATGTGGAACCTTTCACGTCGTTTTCTACGATTTGTTTTTTTCGGTTTGTCGAAGGAATAAACACGGGGAGAGTTATTTCTCTCCTCCTTGGCTAAAAAAAAGGACCGAGGCTGTTTCTGTAGAAACGAGAGAATAGTCGCGAGCGTGTTCACGAGCCCAAGTTGACCAAAGTGTGTCTCACGCGCTGTAATTAACGCTGTCTCAGGGCATTCGCGAAAAATATTGCGTTGTTTTTCCTCACATGTAATTGAATATTTGGGTATATTTCCACAACATTTACATTTATAATATAATTTTAATGTATAAATGTTGTGTCTAAATACCACGACGAATTTTTGTTTAATGCGAACAACGAGTAACTTACGATATAAATTACTTATAGCAGTTTACTCGCGTATATATTAGTCATTTGGAATTTTTCGTCACCCCTAGGTGCGTAAAAGCCATCGGAAAATACCGGACACTGCTAAAATGTCAAACCACTTTCAACATGGCGGGTTATGAGGGAAAACTGCGCCTTAAAATCTTTGAACGAGGAAAAAATAAAACGCTGACAGATAACGCGCCCGTTTCGGTTTCTTTTGATGGACACACACGAGGTTTAATCAATTAAATTCAAAGTGTGCATTTCGCATTTCCGTGGGAGTTTTTTTCCGCTGCAGTTTTGAGTGTGCAAAGTACATGAACGGAGTGCCAGCAGCCCCGGCTACACCCCTCACCACCTCATCTTCCTCATGTGCACTTTACGTTTCCTCTTTCACTTGTATCCAAAAAGGCTCAAGCTCGCGACAAATCCCTTCTTTAGAGACATCCTCTTTCACTTGTATCCAAAAAAGGAAGATCTCAAGCCACACATTTGTTAGACACCACAATCTATCAGATGAATATCGTTTCCCTAAGTAAACCAGAGAGCAAGGTGATTTAAATCAACATTATTGCGTGGTATATTAATATGATGAATGCAGTCGTTATTGTTTCCCTATGGGTGCATTTGCAACGATTACACAGATAATTGGGTTAAACCGAATCTGTTTAATTATTTCTCTTTTTGCGAGGCGGTCTGCTAAATCAGTTTTGCATTAGGATGAGGATTCCTTCTCCAGATTAAATTCGTCACCATAATGAACAGAAACAATACAAGACTGCGCGTTATGGAGCCAACGGTGAATGAATAAATCATGAATCTTAGAATTCTTGTTGCTCCAAAGATATGTTTTCTGCGAGTGGGGATGGGTGAGTGTAAAGATGAAGAAACATATGGCAGAAAAAGATCGCTTTTAAAGGTGAAAGGTAAACATATAGGAACTCTTTTCTCCACAGGGAGAGATCAATACATTATTGATGGTTTGGATTGTTTCCTTTTTGTGCAAGAACCTCCCATTTATCATGTAGCTGCTCTTGATGAATGCTTTGTATGTAAATGTGCTGATGAATGTTTCTTTACAATCACACACTGAGCAAGTCTGCTTTAAAGAGGGAAGAGATAGAGAAACAGAAAGAGGAGGAGGTCACTTTACAGGAAATAATGAGGTCAGGCTCCTTCTGTCTGTCTGTCTCTTTCTGACTGTTCTTCTTTCTTTCTCTTTCAGGATATCTTTCTTTCAATCTTTAATTATCTCTTTCTTTAAACTTGCCTTATTTCTGTCTGACTTTCCCCCTTGATATCTTTCCTTCTGTCTCTTTCTTGCTTTCTTTATACTTCTTTCTTCCCGTTGATCTTTCTGTATATTTTCCATTTTCGTTTTGCTTTCTTTCTTACTTTACTTCTTAATATATTTCTCTCTGCTCTCTTTGGCTTTTATGTATATCTTTTTTCCTATATCTTTCTAGGTTGATCTATTCTGTACATCTTTCTTCCTGCTCATCTTTCTTGTTGTAAATCTTGTCCTCTTGTTCTGTCTTTATCTTTCTTTACATGTACATTCTTGCTCTCTTTTTGTATAACATTCTCTCTTTCTTAATGTTTATCTTTTCATTTCTTTCTTGCTTTATTTCCTTTCTCTCAAAACACACCCTGGTCCTCTATTTGAATGTGGGGAGGACATAGGCAAATGTTACATTTGACTTCTCCTGTTATTAGAAGACCAACAACTCTCAGAGCTGCAGGTTGTGTACGTGTGTGCATGTTGCAGGAAGTCATTTCCCATCATTGATGTTAAAAAAGACCCCCCCCCCCCCACACACACTGCTCTCTGGTCCACCAGGGGCAGTTGCTGTTTGCACTTCATCATTTTACAGTGAGGCATGACACACACAGGCTGCATTGTGTTGAAATTAAAAACTGTAGGAAGAAACAGAGGGCAAATTGTTACATGAAGGCCTCCATGTTGCCAGGAGGAAACAACTCTTGGATGGGTCTAAAAGCGGAGGACCTAATAGGGAGTAATGCAATAAAACCCAAGCCCATGCAGTAGTAGTTAATCTCCTAAATCCTCCATTAAGTCTTTGGCATGGGCGGATTTAGGGAAAGGCAGGAGCAGGAGCACAACATGTGGATGCCCAGCGTCCCATCAGGGGCTAATCAATAAAAAAAAGAACCTCTCAGTCTGAGACACGAATGTCCAGAGATTAAGTCTGACTGCTTTAATCCCCCGGTGCCCAATCTGGGACGCTACAGGCCGGTAAGCTTCGTCAAAAACAAAAGCTGCTCCCAAAAAGTCGCCTTGTTTCAAGAATAAAGCAAATGTCTGACATTGATAGCAACCTGGTGAACAAAAGGCTGCGGAGGACTCTGTTTGACTTCTCAGGGTTGTCAAACTGGCTCGGAAGCCAAATAAAGAACAACTAATGGTGCTGACAATGTCAATATAATTATATTACATGTTTCCCTCGATGATAAGGATGATTATAGCTCCATTTATATTGTTACTATTTATAATAGAGCTGCACAGATGAATAATTACTTATCAACTGTTCAATTAATTGCTTAATTACGTTTTTTTTAAAGTCTTAATTTTCTGATTCAAGCTTCTTAAATGAGAATACGTCCTGGTTTCTTTACCCCTCCGTTACAGTTGATTGATTATCTCTCAGTTGTGTACTTAACAAGATGGTTCAATTATGTCCTCTTTGCACTTATAGACACGTTTCATGATTGTGTGACCTTTGTAGAGCAAACCACTAATTGAGAACAGAGTAAACACTAAACAGATGCATCAATATTAAGTAAGTTCACAAACTAATATTTAAGCTGCAACACCTCCTGAATATGTATTTTATAGGACACACAATGGGAGAAACATGTTAGCTGTGTGTGTCAGCTGAACCCGGGGATCTGTATTACGTTGATAAGAAGAGTAAAATATGTGACCTTTAAATTCCATGAGGCGTGCAAAAGTTGGCAACAATAATAAAGATGTCAGGGTGAATTTTAAGGAAATGAGCAATGCAGTCTAAAAGTATTTCGTCACTGAAACATTTCCTGTTTTTTCTGGCTCCCATCGGGGATTTAAAATGTTTTCGTTGAAAGGTTCTTATCGTGTCTGTATTGAGGAATCAGTTTGCGACAAGCAGCTCACTTCTTTAATACATATTGCATCTCATTTGTGGCCAGCGAGGAGGACAATGACAGGGCTTCAGCTCCTACACTTCTGATCTGATGTGGTCGTTAGAACCCTGTAATTAAAGCTCATAGTCACCACTTTAACCACATCATCTCTGTTTCATCTCTAATGCAATGTGATGGAGTATACAGCCCAAACAATGCTAAATGTTTTGGAAAAGGCAGCCTATGAATTGTATGTGTTTTGTAATAAACAATAAAAAAAAAGTAATAAAACAAAAAAGTACATTTGAGAAGCTACAGCCATATTTCTTTGGCTGTTTTCGCTTCATGAATAACTTTGTTTGTTTTTTAGAGTATAAAATGGCAAGGAGATATCTCTAAATTGCTTGTCTTTCCTAATCAACAGCCAAAAACCTAAACATTATAAATTGACATGGATATAAATGAGAATCTTTGTGCATTTTTGCTTCATTAATAACTCATTCAATCATTTTCTGATTGTTTCAACATACATTTAGCGTGATGCAACTTTAAACACATGACGTCTTGGGTTTTCACTCAGTGTACAAATAGCTTTACTGAAGTGTTGCAACAAGCAGATGCAGAATCTATCTATCACGTCATGCTGTGCGGAAAAACTGCCACTAAGGGGGAAGTTGAAAGGGAAAAAACCCCAGTTTGAGCCCTGCTGTGAAGTGTGAACTACTACCAGAGTTAAAATGCGCTTTAATGAGTGTTAATGCAGAGGGCTGCATGCTGCCGACAGCGAGACGATTGCAGGGTAAGAAACAGTGATAGTCTGTGAGGGGGGGGGGGGGGGGGGGGGGGAGAGGGGCAGTGTCATGTGAGCCAAATTAGCTCAGCTTGTTTACGCAATGTATGTTTGCTAGAGCCACTGTGGGACATCAGGAGTGTGTGAGATGGGGGGGGGGGGGCATACACACTCACAGGGTTGTGGAGACTGTCACTGCTTCCTCTCAGCTCGGCAAACACAGCCAGCTCCAGCATTGTCTGAGTTTTCATCTCCTCGGGATTGAAAGGGTGTTTTTTGGACCGTATCTTCATAAAGGGATCGTTGGATTCTCACATGTTTCGTCTGATCAGGATGTGCGGCTTGCCTCATCACAGAATAAGGATATTATCTCGTGGATATTATTGATTTCAAAGTTGTTGAACCTCAAGTTGTTTTTGTGTTGATTGAGGAAGCGCTCTGTGGAGGCGGTGTTAATTGGCAGGTGGATGAAAGTGCGCTGAAGTGGGGGGGTGAGTCATCGGTGATGTTACTGCATGACCTACTGTGGGAAAACCACCAGGCAAGTGACACACAGTGTTGTTGATGCGAAGAGGATCATTCTCTCTTAGTTTTGTGCTAATGATTCAAAATAACAAGTTTCAGATGATATTGTCTTTAAGATTTGCTGTTTTAACTCCTATTTTAAAAAGACATATTTTCTGTAATGTAAGGTTATATAAGTAAGTACATTTGAGGTCTATGACACAAACCCGAAAAAACGAATTGTTTTCATGTGTCTATATCTATATTTGATTGATCTAAAATTCATTAAAACTATAAAAATAACAATTTAATTTTCTGGAATATAAACCAACTGTTCTAGAAAACTACTTAATAAAATGCATAATATGTCTGTTTTCCTCAGCATATGTTTGCGTCACAGTCACAGTTTAAAATGAGTGATCAGCTCGATCACACTAGAAAACTGCTCGAAGGTCATCTTCACAAGGCTTCACATTTTTATAGTTTACCTTCTAGTTATTTCACAAGCCATTTTGACAAATAAAGATGTGCTAATGGTGCATTAATTAGCTTAACTAATGAGTCATTAGTGATAGTGACTTTGTTCATTTGTCATGGTGATTAAAGCCCAACATTAGTCAGCTCACATCCGTCGTGTATTTGTGTGATGTGCACAATTGTACTTTAGTTTCCTACGTCTATATACAAATTCATTATATCTTTGATTGGACAATTAACTTAACCTCGTTTACATTAATATCTTTATTTGATTTATTTATTTTACTGCACATTCTTAATTTAACCTTTTATGTTTATATCATTTTTTTTTTTTTTTAAATATTTTTTTTTTTTATTCTTAATGAAGCAACTGACAGAACCCGATTCCTCCCAGGATAAATAAAGTATTCTGATTCAAACACACGTTGTCATATTTCTGTGACATTACACTAAATTCATTTGATTGTCCGCCTGTTGTCTTGCTGTGTTTTTCCAGTCCTTCTGCTGTGTTTGACTCTGTTGGGTTATCTGATGCAGTGTTGCTGTGGTATGCAAACAAAAGGCAGACAATATGCCTAACCTGACGTTACAGAATCACAGGCTTTCTACGCGTCTTCAATGATGCTTCAAATGACTTTGAGTGTTTGAAACGGCAAGAGCGCTGGAGTTTTTTCTTTCTTACACTTTGCTCTGGACTTCCCCACAGATCAGCTGTCTTTTCCCTTGATCTTATGCTGGTTAAGTTAAGATTTTTTAAAAAGTTTCCTCCTTCTCCTTTTGCACGTTCAGCCACAGTGACGGTCACTGTTCTCAATAACTACCCACTTGCTGTGTTCTAAAGAAACTGGAAATGCAAAGTGCATCATTTCCTGTCTTTATTTTTCCAAGAACATTCTTACTGAATAGTTTGTGTTTATCTTTAGCAAATATCAAAGCTGTTATGTACTTTCTCTCCAGTTCCAATCACTATTGTGCTACTGTAAGGGGACTTTTCTTTTCAAATGTCACGGATTGTTTGTGAACAATGGGCATTATTTGATGAATCAGCACATTAACTATTTTTTTCCCTTTTCTGTACCAGGGCGGTCTGGGATAGTGAGAGATGCAGTGAAGAGAAAGTGACACACCTCAGGTCAAAGGGTAAAGTCAGCAGGAAGTGGAGGTGCAGGATGCAGTCTCAGGAGCAGCCGCTGGCCCTCACTGCAGTGACGTCACGTTATTCCACCAATGGGAAAGAGGAAGAGGTGAACACAGGTGAGGAAGCTTTATCTCCGTCTGAAATGTGTTCCCCGCCCTATCAGGTCAACACATTGGAATGAGAGACTGAATGAAAATGCATGAAAGGAATCTACAAAGACAGCTTTAAATATATTCCCTATGTTATAAACTTACCTTTAGATTACCTGGTATTGTAACTGTTTAGATATTTTCTAAATCTTCCATTTTTAAAATCGTCCTTTAATTATCATTATTATTAGGAAATAATGACAGGCAAAAACATGCACATGATGTGTTTACCCGCCCAGGGACTGCAGAGGGAAGTAGCTCAATCCGGCATCAATTCTTTCTTCTCTTTTTGAGATAATAATAACAAATAAAATGTCTGAGTATTATACAAATTCTCACCCACAAAAGAAACGTTACTGTCATTTAAATGTCACGACACACCAACACACACTCCTATCATTGTTACTGTGTATTGCGTTCTATTCAAACAGCCTCGGGACAAGGCGGCTCTTTTTATGCCAACGTCTGATTTCGATTTTGTTCCTTCAGATGCAGAATCCATGGAGGAAGAGGTGGAGTTTAACTGGGAGGAGTACATGGAGGAGACGGGGGCTAACGCCGCCCCTCACACCACCTTCAAACATGTGAGTGACTTGTCTCCACCTCACACTTTAAATCTCAGTGATCCTTTAAATACAGCCTCATAGATAAGTACCATGTGCAGAGATCCTTTAACGACATATTACAGAGAGCCAGGCTTTGGCATCATGACGCTCATACTTTGCAATCAAGTGTTTTCATTGGCTTTGTTCCCTCTATGATTAACAAGTTGTCAGACAAACTTTGCCGGTTTTTGAAGAACAATGAATTACTCTTGTGTGACAGAAAAGAATGCCATGGATTGAAATGAGTGCTTTCAAGGAGAGTTATTATTCAAAGTCAAATCATGTTCATGTGCAACATTTAATGGTTTTAACAGGTGGTTGTTTGTGTGAACGCTTTATTTGGCAATATTATAAATGAGACATGTGGATTACAGTGATATAGATGGAATATCAAAATGTCTGGCAGAAATGTCCATTGGAAATTAGAATATTAAAAAAAAAAAATGTGATTTTGGCATTTCTGTGTGAAAAGAAAGCCTTGAAATCGGCCTTTTATTTGTTTGGCTCATAGATTTAACATAAATGGGGACAGAACTTAAAACAGATGTCATCTATATTCTCAGTGTGGATGCAAAACAGAAGAGGCATGAAGTGGCTTAAAAGTAAAGGTACTTTTTTTGGGCGGTGACTGCTCTACTTCCCCGGGTTGAAACTGGAATCTCTTCCATGAATTAAAGCACAGCCTGCTGAGTTTTTCAGTCAGACAGTCAGACAGTCAGACAGTCGGGCAGTCGGGCAGTCGGGCAGTCAGGCAGTCAGACAGTCAGACAGTCAGGCAGTCATCAGCTGAGAGGTAATGTGAGCAGCATGTTGCCATCAGCACCTGGGACGCTTGTTTCAGATGTCAGACTCACCTGTTTAATCTCTGCCTGCTGCCGGGTCTATACAGTAAAACAATTATATTGTATCAGTTAGTGTCCCTATTCAGTATCTCCTGTAAGTTAGCAATACATATGGGTGCTGAACTGAAGTTTTATTTCTTCTAAATATAATAAGTAATTGTTTTTCTGCTATATGCTGTTGTTTTTCAAGCTTTGATGAGGGAGAACTACCAAAATGATGATGCGTTTACTTTCTAGGCAAAGCTGAAGTCATTTGAAAATATGCATATAATATAAAATATGCGGTTTTGGCGCAGTGTTGAGCGTTGATCATCAGATCAAGGGGCGTTGGTGAACTCCAGTTCGAAACCCGCTTAGGCCGCCACTGCGTCAGGCCGTTGTGTCCTTGGGCAAGACACTCTACCCGCATCTGCTCCTGTGGGTAATGTCCACAGTATTGACATTTACATGTGTAATATGTAATTGTAAAGCGCTTTGAGTACCTGTAAAAGCGCTCTAATTAAAAAATGTAATCCATTATTATTATTATTATAATGGCCAAATGACAACCAAAACAACAACAGATTTTAATAGTGAGGAAGCATCCTTTCATTTTTAATTCAAGTCAAACCCAATGTGCTCAAAGTTTGAATGCAGGGCATATTTCTTTGCCATATTTATTTAGTTTTTTTGTCATTTCATACTAATCTTTTTACAGAAAAGTTGTCATACACTTGATTTCAGGAAATGTTCATAAAACAACATTAAATGTTGAATACCCAAATTGTGGAAGCAGTTATTTGATGTCTTCTGTGTTTCTAGAGAAAACTTTAAATGATGCCTCATTGGCTTTAAAGAGTACACATGTTGAACAAATAGCTTGTGGAGGATCCTGTAGTCTTGGAGCATGACCTGAACTAGTGGCTAAAAATGTTTTTAAAAAGTATTTTCCAGCACAAACTTTTGCTTGTAATACCCCCCAATAAACCCAGCCTGTTACCAAACAATTACAAGACCCCTCTCCGTTAACATCACATCACAGGAAGTGGGCCAGATGGGCGAGTGGCATTGATGCAAGGTTTTTATCCACCTCATCTGACTCCAGAGCAGCTGTCCTCCACCATGAGGCTCACAGGAAAAGTGGAGACTTGTATGAAGATAATTTAAGGTTAAAGGAGCGTGTCGGCGTTTCACTTTCTTACATCACTCGGAGCAATGAATGGTAATAAGGGCGAGATTAGAATATATGGTGTGTTTCTACGAGATGTCGGACAAAGTGTATGTGGTGATTCTGAGCGGGTGAGGTCTCTCGGGAAGCTAAATTGCCTCGTTGGTAAGTGGATTGAGTCACTGGGAAACAGACCATGAATTCCCCGGGAAAATGTGATTCAGTAAAGTGCCGCTCCCTCCCTCTCTCTCTCTGTGTGCCTGGACAAATTGAAACAGTGATTTCTCTTGGGCCCGTACAGACAGACAGACAGACAGAGAGACGCACGCGCACGCACACATACACGCACGCACGCACACACACACACACACACACACACACACACACACACACACACACACACACACACACACACACACACACACACACACACACACACACACACACACACACACACACACCCCATAGCTCTCTTACATAAGCCAGCCGGAGTGATACAGCATTGTTGCAGCAGGAAGTCGCGGGGTCGTTTGTATTGTGTTTATTTCTAAGATGTTGGCTTTTTCCATTCACATGCGAGTGTGTGCGTTTTGTGCGAGTGTTGAATGTGAACATCCTGTTGGGCTTGTAGTGTTCTCCACAGTTGTATACCGGCCTGTGGCTATGGTGGAAACGCATTATGCCGCGCTGCATTCACTGGTGTACAGATTTATCGCTTCCTCTGCACAAGGACAAGTGGAGAGGCTGTTTTCTAAGAGTTGGTGGTCATTAATTAGAACTATTTATAATTACAACTCAATTGGGAATGTTACATTTTAACCGTACAATATGGGTGCAGTGTTTCCCCTATATACAAATAGCGGCGGCGCAGCGCCAGCCAGGTGCCCTAACATTTTTACTTTTTTCTTTTTTCATAAAATAATAATAAGTGGCCACCCTTTTTCATTTTTGATTGTTTGTTATGTGGATTTGTAGTATTTGTGTTACTGTATGTTCAATAGAGGTGTATCTTTGCTAAATCTTGAGACATTGCCACTGTGTACTGGCAGGGCCGATTTTTGGCATAGGCGACATAGGCTGCGCTAACGGATATAAGAAGTAGATGTTTCTACAACCAGGGTGGGTCAGACTGAGAGGCTCAGTGAGGTAAAGCACTCTCTGAGTGTTTAGATAGTTAATTTTAGTCTAAGTTATCTCAGTGTGTCTCAAAAAAATATGTGTTAATTATGTAATTATGTAAACACGTATTTCCAAGGCACTCCTTTAAAATTATTAGGATAAATAAAAACAGGTTTGAAATCATTCCAACGTATACTATAGGACAGTAAACCAAACATATCGTTTTTAAGTTGGAGAGATCTTTTTCATATGGGTGTTTTAGAGTTGTACCCCCTAGATCTAGTCTCTAGTAATTGTGTGCTCAAAGTGCACCAGATTGAAGCATTTTACTTTAAAATGTTAAAAACTCGTGCGCACGAGTTACTAAAGCGTGCGCACGAGTTACTAAAGCGTGGCCACGTTTTATTTATTTTTCTCTCTGTGAATCCTCCAGGGCTCGTCTTTTGTAGAGATTTTTCATTTATTCTTTATATATAAAATCTCGCCTAGGGCAGCAAATTGTCTAGAACCGGCCCTGGTACTAGGCCTCAAGAGCCTTTCTTGTGCTGGCAGACACATAGAAACAAATTGGTGGGGCGCACTTCGCACACACTAAAAAATGCCACACGCTCCACGCTCACATTATGCTGGGCCCACGTGCCTTAGCACCGCTGCTATGACTCCATCCTAGGGGAAACACTGGGGTGATATGGAAAATATATCTTCAAATTATTTTCATCATCAATTTATCTCTTAATCATTTATTGATGTATGGTTCATTTTGTAACATTTTTCTTGTTTTGCTTGTTTTATCCAGCCTAGTGCAAAACCAACAGACATTTAAAATGATAAACACATACATGAACAGTGGAAAGCAGCAGATAACATTACTTTTTACCCAATTAATAAAGATATTATCAGCATTTTGTTGGCTAATCGTTCAATACAACTTCCCTTGAATTGATTTTTGGAGAATGGTTTTATTTGAGTGAAACTAAAGGGTCTTCGCAATTTAAAAAAAATAAAGTTAGATATTAAAAAAAGAGGACGAGAGATCCTGGACAGTTTACAAAATGCAACTCAATGGAATGTTTTCCTTAGACCGTCGGTGCCTCCATGACTTTAACAAAGGCTTACTGTTAGTAATTTGAAGTCTCAGTTAAATAGTTTACCCTGTTAACACCATCCGTGTCATTTTCTCCGCTTTTGCAGAGCTTCGGAGCCATAAGACATAAAACATCTGTTTTCACAGGAAGGGTTAAATAACACATAAACATAAACTCACATAAACTGACCTTTTATGTATTAAATTAGCAGAGTTCCCCTTTACACTAAACGTTTGTTTCATTACATGTAAATATATTCTGAATGCACCAAACATCTCGAAAATATTACCATCTCTTACATGAAAGCTTCGTTTTGTGGGTGAAAGTTCATAATATGAGGCTGTAAAGTTAATTTGACTGTCGTTCCCACTGGTTTTGATCAAATGTATTTACCAAAGTGGATGTTTAGCTGTGCACCAACAGAGGGAACAGCACGTTCAGTCAGGTTATATAACCAAAACAAAGAAAGGCAATCATCAAACTTATTACCCAATCTGTCCATGAAACTGCCTCCCTGGTTCACCTTTGATCCAGCAAACTTCCTCTAGTTGTGTGCGCACAGTTTTACAAGCATTAGGAGATTAGAACTGACACTTGTTGAGCACAATGCCATTTTAAAATAAGACCAAGGTTGTTTAAAATAAGACATACCTCTAATGTTGTGTGGTGCTTCTTTCAGATGGAGATCAGCCTGCAGAGCAAAAATACATATTTTACTCAAGGGTTTTTTCCTTTACAAATGACAAGGCGGATATACAAGAGCTGCCAATTATTTTATCTTTGGCAATCGACCAACATTTCAGTTCTCGATTGAAGAGTTTTATATTATAACCCAACATCTGTTTATAGTTTTTTAAAGACCCTTAAAACTTCAGTTTTTTTCTATATGAACACAACATTTGATCAGTTTTGGTTATTTTGCTTCCCTTTCTAACCTTTGATTGTTCTTTATTCTGTT
Organism: Pseudochaenichthys georgianus; assembly: GCF_902827115.2. Lineage (NCBI taxonomy): Eukaryota > Metazoa > Chordata > Actinopteri > Perciformes > Channichthyidae > Pseudochaenichthys > Pseudochaenichthys georgianus. The sequence goes on along the minus strand of NC_047525.1, from coordinate 14,063,099 downwards.
ATGGATATTGAATTTGAGCATTTAAGATCTGAAAGCAAGTTTTCAAGTACTTTATTTAAATCTAAAGTTCAGAGTTTAACTAATGTTTTCTCACTCACCATATTGGATTCTGAAATAAAGCAATCAGAAAGGCTGTAAAGTAACCAAAACAAAACGAGGCAACCATCAGACTAACTATCTTCCTGTTTAAAACAAAATGTCATTATAAACTAAGACCACTTAAAGAAGACATACCTGTAATGTTGTGTCTCCTCAGGTGGAGGTGAGCCTGCAGAGCAGCTTCCAGCCCGGCATGAAGCTGGAGGTGGCCAATAAGAGCAGCCTGGACTCCTACTGGGTGGCCACCATCATCACCACGTGTGGCCAGCTGCTGCTGCTGCGCTTCAGCGGGTACGGAGACGACCGCAAGGCCGACTTCTGGTGCGACGTGATGACCGCCGAGCTGCACCCGGTGGGCTGGTGCACGCAGAACAACAAGACCCTCATGCCCCCTGAAGGTAGGAACACACTGTGTGTACATGTACTCACCTGAACCTGGAGTTAACCAAGACAGCTACTTTTATCTAAACACACAAGGTTATGTTTGAGTTTCATATCATTGTTTATTTTAATATTACTGGCCGGACTTCAACAACCATTTAGTAAAAAAAAGGTGATCGTAAGAATCCTGAAATAATGTTTCAAAGCAACCCCCGATACACAGTGACCTTTACTGTGAGAACTTCAAATCAATCAACATATTTTGCTGCATTATCAAACGAGCTTCATCGGTATCAGCAGGTAAAGGCTTTCAAATGTAATACCGGCAAGAACTGAGCATTTCCTCCAATATGTTGCATAAATCTAAAAATCTGACTTAACTTTAAGTAGTTTTTCTTTTTTTGCCCAGTCAATGTGTACATTTACATTTGTGTATATTTACTGTCTGCAATTACAGCAACAGTAAACATAGAATATGGTAATCCACTACCAGAAACGTGATGTTCTCTAGTGCAAATATCTACTTTGTTAACTGGCAAATATCAATATTGGCATTAGAAATTAACTACAATTATTTGAGAATTATCAGGGTTGTCGTCATGGGTTGAGCCTATAGAGGACAATTTCAGATTTTGGGCTTTAAAATAAATGTTTAATTCACTTTGTTCTGGTCTTTCTTTGCAAGGATATAATATGAACAGTTTTCTCCGTAACCTTAAGGCACCCCTTTGAAACGATCCTTTCTTTAAAAGGTTTTCTAAACAGCCTTGTGATGGACTTCAACATGTCCATGTCAAAGGCTTTTTCATCCTGACTGTAGAGAACTACGATTGAAATGTTTGGCATGGAAGGAGACCTAAAGAAAAATAGGACATAGCACAAAAAGGTCACATAATGGTTGATTCACTGCCTTTACTCAGGACTGTCAGTTTGAGCTTAACGCACTCAGACTAACAAGAGAACAGCTCCACCTTCACCTCTCAAAGAATGCCTTTTATTAACCGAGTGGACGGACAGGTTTCGCTCAAAGTGCTTCGATTGTTGAGACGGCTCAACTGTCATTTATCTCGCTGACACATCACACCCTCGTGCAACGCAGGACAGGTCACCTCCTTTCTACAACCAACATCTCTCACAGAGCATCTGTTATTGGTTAGATTCCCGAAATAAGGTCACATGCTTACGAGATTTTTACATTTTGTAGTATGACATAAAATATGTCAGTAAATACTCCACTGGAGAATGCCTGAAGCTTTTACGCCTCTTTAAAAACTAGTTGCTAATAAATGACTCGATGAGATGACTAAACGTAATCACGCCAAACATTAGCCGCCTTTAGCTTAGCGGTGATGATGTAGTTCATTTATATCATTATGTCAGCTATTTACTTCTGGAGATTGCATTAACGCTTCAACAGTGGTGTAAATATGAGATCAACCTGCTGAACAAAATGTGTAAGTATCATAAACGTGTGTTTGCCACAGATCTTATTTTCTAATTTAACAAAATAATCCCATCGGCTTTAGTCGAGGGAGCCCTTGCTATGGTACCTTCCGGGTTGGCCGACAACAATACATCATCCCTGCGCTCTATTCTTCCTCCTGTCCCGTCCACTTCACCTGCAGCGGCCCTCAGATAGATGACTCACCTCCTCTGCCTCTTCACGGCATTTAAGTGCTCCTCCGTTGTTATGGAGACGATCTGGATCTGTTTCCTCCTGACTCCTCGACCTCACACCGTCACATCACGTGTCCTTTATTCAAACTTTCTCTTTTGCATTTTACAGCAGCAGCGATCTGTATAAAAAAAAAGCAGAGAAAACTCAAATATATACATATTTACAGCTTTTTTAAAGCTTGTATACGTCACCAATCAAGATGACAATTAAGACTGAAGGAAGTAGTTCTTTTTTTATTTATCGAGCAATCTGTCAAACCTTTCAAGATTAATCATCCATACAATTCAAATAGAAACTTCCTCAAGCGGACATGTTCATATTTGTTTCAGAACAACACTCCAAAATGTTGAATTACTTTGTGTCTTTAAAAAAGTCCTTAAGGAAAGTGAGTTTAAACTTGTTATCTTATGGGTAGTTTTGATGTGATTGACTTTGATTGAAAGAAAACCTGCCTACAATGCAGTGACATGGGAGCCATATTGCTTTGTATGTTACCATGTGTATTAAGAGAACAGGAAATTAAACATAACTGCAAAATGGGAAAAGGTTAATGATTGAGACAATGTTTTACTCCAGTATACTTTTCTAACCATCATCATAGTGTTGGATCATAAATGAGGAAGCCGCTTCTGGAGTAATATTACAGTAATCATACATTTTACAGTCATAATAAAAGATCACTAAGCTACCCTTAACATCTCTTCCATCTCACCTCAGAAAGCTCATATTTAAATTCTTCCTTTTGATTATGATGGACGGCTGACATCTGCGTGTTTAATGATGCAAACTTGAGCTTTAATCCTGTAATGAAGGCATATCTATATTCCCTAAAGAGGCTTCTGCAAGATACGATCAATTTGTCAGATACGATAAAAGACAAGAAAGTACTTTGTTGCTTCATTTCACGGCTTTGCATCATGTGTGTGTGTGTGTGTGTGTGTGTGTGTGTGTGTGTGTGTGTGTGTGTGTGTGTGTGTGTGTGTGTGTGTGTGTGTGTGTGTGTGTGTGTGTGTGTGTGTGTGTGTGTGTGTGTGTGTGTGTGTGTGTGTGTGTGTGTGTGTGTGTGTGTGTGTGTGTGTGTGTGTGTGTGTGTGTGTGTGTGTGTGTGTGTGTGTGTGTGTGTGTGTGTGTCCTTCAGCTGCAATATGAGGGATAAAAAGAGTGTGTATCACGGATGGGACAATATGGGATTTTGTTCTGAACTCAGGATAAAAACTCTTGAAATAAGTTGAATGAGGTCAAATTTCATTATCGGGCTGATAGGGAATATTTATTTATTTTTATTAATTTATATATAGCTAGCTATAAAGGTAGTGACGTAGAATAAATTAGCATAATAAAAAAAACAAAGTATTATACACTGTATTTATTTAATTGTTTACATTTAACATTAAAAATAATGCTCTGTGCTGCAATAGGAAAAGATGGATGCAAAAATGGCTTAGTGCCATTTTAAGTTGATGAACTTCCATTATCGGGGATATCGGGAATATATATGTTGATATTGCTATATAGAAGGGGTTAAATAGAGCCTGTTTAAAAAACAAATCCGGAAATTATCAAACTATTAAACATCTTAACTAATTAACCATGCTAAAAATAACTCACTATCTGTCACAATTGTTTAGGCCAGGATAATCATGACATTACATTTCCATACCTGTGTCACAGTTACCTGTTTTATTTGTTTTCTTTTTGTTTTCTGTTTCTCAGATAACATTTACCTAAGAAAAGGTAAGCCGCTCTAACAGTGCCTCACACTAACTGCCTGCTCTCTGTTAGTCAACATGAAATCATCTGTGTGTTAGGCTCAGAGCTGCATGCTTCCTCCTTCTCCTCTTCCTCTTTCACCTCTACAGGAAGTGACCTCACTGCTCAGTTGCCCTGCCCCCTATTGCATGTGACTCCTCTCCAGCTGTAGAGATAACACACACACACACACACACACACACACACACACACACACACACACACACACACTGTGCTCCAATGATAACTAGTGGTAAACGCAGGGAGAAATGCAATGCTTTGATAAAGTGACCTCCGTTCATGTGAAACACAAACTGTGCCTTATATCAGGAGAGAAAACATGTCGCTCGTTGGTGAGTCACGTAGAGAAATGTCAGAAGTTAAGAAACGCTTTGTGTAAAATGTGTCCTTGACTGATCAAATAAAAGTGTGTCAACAGGCGTTACAAACCTTTACTGCTGATGCTATACCAGTCTCTGTAACATTAATCAAATGCAAACAGACAGTCCGGAAAATAAACAAGTGTATATTTGGGAAAATAAAATGAGAAAATGAGGTTTAATTGACTTTATTAATCAATTGAATTATAAGGATTTAAAGGATTCAGAGTCATACAATAGCTACAGCATAGCCAACAATGCAACATCAAATATGATTACTGAAAGAACAGTGCACATGGTGCAAACTGGTCTCTATGGTGTGGGTTGTGCAGGCCACGATTGGTTGCTATTGGCAAACGATAATTATTTCTGACCAATCAGTGGTCTGCATGGATTTACTTTGCAGTCTATCTTTATGATCGGCTCAGCTCGCTCGGAGCCTTGGCTGAGGTTTTTTCAACCAAAAAAAACCAAGATAATTTGTCTGGTAGAAAATAAAAACCTTGCAGTGGGAAAGGCACCATAAAGATGTGTTCACAACACGTTTCACACTCCATACATTAGTCACTGCAAAGACTCGGATATTGGTATTATTATAAAGTCATTTCGGCCTCCTTTTTACACTTTGACTGCAAATGAATACATCTCCTTTTTCCATTGACTTGATATGCAATCAAAAATGTGCTTTGCATCTTGTACTCTGAATCGGCAGCACCGTGTTCCTTACAAGTTCCCTATTGAACACATTTGCTGGATGCTCTCTCAATATTACCGTTGGTGCCACCGTGGTTTCTACCCACTACCTTTCACCCCACTGCAAAACATCATCACAGATGAGTGTTGCAATTAGACAAACCACATACTAGAAACGCACCTCAATCTCTCTGTAAATCTACTTGAACACACACACACACACACACACACACACACACACACACACACACACACACACACACACACACACACACACACACACACACACACACACACACACACACACCTCCACTTTAAATGCTCCTCTGCTCACTGATGTGATCAGCAAAGCTTTTGTACTCATTAAATCAGCGCCCACATTAATCAGCATCTCTGCTTGCAGCATGAGTCTACAGCTTTAAACACTTCTGCTGCGTAATTTGCAAATGTTTCAAATGAAAACTATTTGACAAGATCCCTTTAGAGGGTAAACATTGATCATGTGTGTAATGAGCACATGGCCCTCCTGCAGTTGGAATTTAAGTTGAAAATCACTCTTGCTTTACAGGTTTGAGATTTAAATAATGAACCCGTTTGTGTGTACTGTATGTAATTATTATATACATTTTTAACTGAAAATGGCATGACTAATGTGAAGAAAGTTTAATGGCCGATGTTGTAAAATATTAATTTTTTCTCTATGAGCCTCTGGCAGTTAAGCCATGAAGTTAAATTGTATTTTAACTGTGAGAATATATATAATAAAAAGGTGATTTGACTATATATGAAGTCAAGGAGGAGGGAAGCTAGTTCAGTCTTGTGTGTGCATGTGTGTGTGCATGTGTGTAGGAGACATTCATCCATTCATATAAAGCGCTTTTTAAAGCTACATCAGAACTTTGGTCATGTGGTAAGGTGCTCTCTGACAGAGATTTGCATAATGAATTCACCACACTGCTTCCTGCCAGAGCCTGCAGGAGATTATGCTTTGAGATAGGTGTGTGTGTGTGTGTGTGTGTGTGTGTGTGTGTGTGTGTGTGTGTGTGTGTGTGTGTGTGTGTGTGTGTGCGTGCGTGCGTGCGTGTGCGTGCGTGAAACAGGGGTTGCTTTAGCGTGGGCATGACCCTGAATTGTTTGTCTATTACAGATTCACACTGAAGCTTGATTCATGCTAATGTACAAATGATTTTACAATAGATTTGTTGTGTGAAGGAAATGATGTATAGTTAAGTGATTTTGATTTTACCCGATAGAACCACTACAACACTATATTGACAACCAAAAACGTATTATAAATTAATCAAATTATAACTTTTTTATTTGGTCACTCAAAAGCTCTTTCCTACAGATCAAGATCATAATAATAAACGGTATTTATATAGCATATTTAATATAGGGGTGTATTTCAAAGTGCTTTGCAAGAAAGGGAAAAAACAAATACTGTGATTAAACCAGGCAATTCAATGATTTCCAAAAAAAGAGGCAGCAAATAGCAAGAACAGACACTTTAAGAACAATAAAGAGAGACATATAACGTAAAAACACAGGACTAAAACAAAGGGCCAGCTAGTTTAAAAAACATGTAAACAGAGCTTGCCTCTCTAATAGCATGGAATTCCATAGGTTTGGTGCAGAGACAACCAAACACATCTCCCCTGTAAATGCTCTCTTTACTGCAAACACATCACTTATTTCATTCATATTTACACAAATTGCTCTAATATCCCCTGAATACAAATGTTAACAACATGGCGCCTGAAACTGTCGGGGTATAATTCAGCCACTAGACAAAAACAACAAGTCAAACGTCTCTCAGAAACAAACAAATTGCACACTGTGTGACACTTGGCGTGCGCCTGTCACTACACCGACGGCCTCTTTGGAAAGGACATTTCAAAATGGAAGAAGGTAATTGTTCCAATTGACTTGACTCTTTTCCCTTTTGGCTGTTCGTCTCCGTGCCAGAGCGTAATGATGGAGGGGGAATCGAGCGTAATTTGCTCCCATTAACTCTGATTAGAATCTGTTGCACTGCTGCAAAAAAACTGAGGCCATTTCTCTTGTTTAATTAAAACATTGATTATCTAAAGTCAAGCTTTTGAAGAAAGTCGGGACTGTTTAGAGAGAGAGGAGCTGGCAGAATATGCTAATTTCATACACCCACATTTATGTTTGTTTTTGTCCTTTAATGCTCGATATTTGCATGCAGACTTCAGCCAGCTTTGGTGCAGGGAGGAGTAGGAGGGGGGGGGATGGGGGAGGTTAGCTCTGCGATAGTGTGGCGGTACGGGGGAGGAGGGGGATGTTTTGAGGAGCTCTCCCCTCAAGGTTAATTATGCACTTATTGTTATGTGAAAGCCAGGCTTTCACCTCTGCGTGTCTGCTGCCTTTGGGAGGGAACTGAAGAAAAATAGATAATTATTTATGGTTTGGGGAAAAAGCACTACAGTATAATACAACTGGAAGATGGGGGAGGGACAACAGGGGAGAAAGGAAGAGAGAGAGAGGGGGAAGGAGGTGGAACTTTGAATGTTTTAGCTTCTTGTTCTGTTGAGCTCTAAATGGCTTCATGACTAATCTCAGCAGGATCTGTAAAAATAGTTTATCTATTTCTGCACACCCGAGATCAACAAAGGTGTGTGTGCGTGTGTGTGTGTGCGTGTGTGTGTGTGTGTGTGTGTGTGTGTGTGTGTGTGTGTGTGTGTGTGTGTGTGTGTGTGTGTGTGTGTGTGTGTGTGTGTGTGTGTGTGTGTGTGTGTGTGTGTGTGTGTGTGTGTGTGTGTGTGTGTGTGTGTGTGTGTGTGTGTGTGTGTGTGTGTGTGTGTGTGTGTGTGTGTGTGTGTGTGTGTGTGTGTGTGTGTGTGTGTGTGTGTGTGTGTTCTTACAAAGTCCAGCAGCAGCAGAGGCAAGGAAAGAAAATAGTCTCTCAGGAAAAAACCCTATTATTAAACGCTCAGAGACGCTCAGTGTTCACACTACCTCCACAGGAAAACGCTGATTTATCTTCCAGATAATTCCAGCATTGTTGATTTGATTCAGACAAGACTTAAGAGGATTCATTGGTTTGGTTAATTATGTGTTTAACATTCTGAGAAAGCCTCTGTGGAGCTTAATGGTTGTTGTATTTACTATAATCTTAATCACTTTTTTAAACAACCATTTCCAAATCAAATGAAAGCTAAAAAAGGAAACATTTTCTACTTAACTAGTAAATCTTTGATGATTTATAACCCTTTCAATGTGGCTTGTATGTGCAAATACTCAATATTCAATATGAACCAATACAAAAGTGAGATTTACAACTTAAGGTGCTATTTTCTAGTGAAACTCACTTTTCATTTAACGTGCACAATCCTGTTATTTTTATTAGACAAGTTGAAGATTGAACTGAACACAAACGATTAAAATATATATATTGTTCAGTCAGCACTACCATTACTCGAACTGGTCTCAATCAAAGGAACGTTTCTGACCCAAACCTTTTAGGAAAATGAATGTATTTGAAAAAGGGGGGGAAAGATGAGCAGAGGGAGAGGCGAGGAATGAGGGGTGAAAGATTGATACCTCTCTCGCGTCTAGACGGTAAATCAGTAGCTGCTGGCTGATAAATAACAGATATCAGAGTCAAACAACGTAATTGTTTTCATTATCAGCACGCTTCAGTGTGTGGACCACATTTCATCTTCACTTTAGCTAGATGCTAATCTTGCTGTGGGGAATGTCAGTCACACGGGGTGTTGCAGTCATTCTGTAACCGTGACTCATTCTGAAACTCACTGCAACAAATGTGAGTGGAGTTCTTTTTCATTTAGTGTATAAATGAGGGAGGGGAGACATGTTGGGCCGCTCGGCAGAAGGGAAGAGGGCTGAGGCATAAACACGAGGCTGATATCAGAGAGAGGAGTCAAAGGAAAAGCAAAGAGACAATACCACTGGTGCACTGTGGGAAACAGGAAGCAGACAGAACCACATGCAAATGGACTGGAAGCTGGCGTTTTTAGCACTACTTTGGAGACTTTGGTCCTCCAGGTGTGTGTGTGTGTGTGTGTGTGTGTGTGTGTGTGTGTGTGTGTGTGTGTGTGTGTGTGTGTGTGTGTGTGTGTGTGTGTGTGTGTGTGTGTGTGTGTGTGTGTGTGTGTGTGTGTGTGTGTGTGTGTGTGTGTGTGTGTGTGTGTGTGTGTGTGTGTGTGTGTGTGTGTGTGTGTGTGTGTGTGTGTGTGTGTGTGTGTGTGTGTGTGTGTGTGTGTGTGTGTGTGTGTGTGTGTGTGTGTGTGTGTGTTTGCATTTGTGTGTGTGTGTGTTTGCATTTTTGTGGTGTTGTACTGGTCACATTACAGGCAAACAAATCTGTTCAAAGAGTTGCATTGTGGGGATTTATGTCCTGCTAATCCCCACACAGTTTACAAAGATCTGTTCACACATAAGAGAGTAAAAGCATTGTCCAAAACACACCGGGCCACATCAAAACGCTTTGTTATTTAATTATAGGACAAACATTTGATAGAATAGAAGTTTCTCAAGTTAAGTTAAGAGGTTGGAGCGTTTTCTGTTCTGCTCCTCAAAAGGCCATAACCAAAAGTTTTGTCTAAGTTTGACCGATTTGTATTTTATTCTCACATTTCCAGCTGCTATTCTGCACATTAACATTTAAATGGCAGCGCTCAACACCACATTAATCACTGCTTTTCATTTGGATGTGTTTACTTCTGCGGGAAACTGCCATATGCACGCCTGAAAACATGTCTGATCCCAGCCGTAAATCAGCACCGAGCATTAATGTTTGCAGTGTGAATAAAGCTATTAAGGTTATTCCGGGGGAAACACAGCATTTTTCGCACCTCTGCTGCACGAAAAGGATCAAATCCAGAGACACTCGCCGATAGAATACTTCACATCTGCTGTTTATATAAAAAATCTGCCTTAGTAGAAATGACACGTGTGTGTGTTTGCAAGTGTACGCAAGCACTAATAACGCATGCTCTTCTCACTATATTTCTAACTATCAATTCATCACTATCAATTCATCACCAACCAACGGCGTCCTCTCTCTGCACTCTCTCTGATTGGCCATGTGTTTCTCAGTCTCTGGGTTTGTTGTGTGTTTGCAGCCATCAGGGAGAAATACAGCGACTGGACGGAGTTCCTCGTTCAGGATCTGACCGGATCCAGGACGGCACCGGCAAACCTGCTGGAGGGGGTGAGTGTGAGGAGAATATCTCACGAGATACGTACAAATCAAGGTTCAGAATGTCTACGCTATTGAGTCCCTCATGCTGTCATTTATCAGTGCTTATCGTCTTGCTGAAAGAAAGTCAAATCAGTTACTTTTGCAGTTCATGTAGATCTATATGTCACTGATAAATAAGTAGTGTTAAAGAGAAGGACGTATACATTCAACTAGCCAATTCATTCAAATGTTATAAAACACGAAGATATTAAGAACATACGAATGCTCTAACGTTGTTGAATAATGCAATAATGATCTTACTTGCAATAAATGAACAGATATCGAAGTGTACTCGATTCTGCCTTTGGTGTACTGCAGGGCTATTCAATTGGTGGCCCGCGGGCCAAATCCGGCCCCGGGTTGATATTTACTGGCCCTTTGAGTATAACGTTAAAACGTTTTTTAAGTTTTTTCCGTCTTTGTTTTGTTTTGCCTTTATTCCAGAGAGGGTGTTAAATTTAGAGATAGAGGGGAAGACAATGCCTGAAAACTTCTGCGGGCTCGGGTTTCGAACCCACCTACTAGCTACTGTAGTGACAACTCCTGCCATTGATTGCATCTCTGCGTGAATGATTAGATAATTTCACCTAAATTAAATCAAATGAAATGATGTTGATGGTTAAATGAGCTTCACATGTCGGCCTGAACTTGCCATTTAGATCTAGAAAGGCCTTGGGGCTATGTTGTGTGATGTAATTAAACACAATATATGCACTCCACTATGCTGTTGTAGTATTTACTGGATCTGAAGCTCTTAATATGATTGCTCATATTTCAAGCCATCTTTTTCCCGGCCCCTGGCTTTGGATCATTTTCATCAACCGGCCCCATTCCAAACTAATTGAATAGCCCTGGTATACTGCGTAAACACAACAAATGGATGTTCTAGAACAAATTGAACGGAACACAAAAGGCTGGATGATAGAAACAAGTGATGTTTTGTGCCAATACTAAGTCTCAACTTATCAAAAGAATGTATTGTATATGAATGTATAAAGTGCAATAACGCAGTGTTATGCTGTGCTGTGGTTTATTGCTAAAGGGTTACATTTTTTATAATGCAACAATATCGTTTATCTAACTTGTCTCGATTAACATTTATTTATATGTTTGAAATATGGGGAAGTCAAAACAGGACAGGAAATAGTGAGCAGAGAGAGAAGTGGGGAATAAAACGGGAACAAAAGACCGTGAGAGAGTTAAGCCCTGGGAAACTGGGGTTCATGATTTCCTTTACATTTAATATGTTTACAATGATGTTTTATCTGCACTGTCCCCTTGACTGCGACACTGCAAATTCCCCCGCTGTGGGACAATGAAAGGATTCCTGATTTCTGGTATAGGGCTCTTAACCACTTAACAACCAGGGTGCCCGTATCTAGGGGAGGGTTGGAAGAAGAAAAGATTGATACGGCTGTCATGTCTGCACAGTAAATATGTAGCTGCTGGCTGCAGCATGATGAAGAACAGACAGTTATGAGAGCGGCATCAATCTTCTCATCTGACCCTCGGCAAGAAAGCAAACAAGTGCATTACTCAGAATGTCAAATGATTGTTTTAAACTGAAAAAGAAAAACAGACACAAAGGACAATACACACTAGGAAGAAAAGAGAAATCCATATCATTATAGATAACAGTATACAGTATTTATTCTTGTACTTTAAACTGCAATTTACAATTATGCACTCAATTGTTGTTTTTATGTGAAGGATATTGTATGTTGCCTTTGTTGGAGGAGCTCGGGATTGGAGATGTGTGTGTTGTCAAAAAATACAATGTAGCAATTGTGCATATTACAATAGAACATTTGGATCTTAAATTCTGAATCTTTGAGATTAACATCTAAAAAAACATGCACAAACATTCAGCTTTTACTATTTCTGTAAGCAAATGTTAGTATTTTTCTTTGCATTAATTATCCAGTTTCTTTATACATCCATGGTTTGACTTAACAAATAATCCCATGAGATAATATTTTGACATTTCTAAATGACTATCTGGTTCCCTCAGCCTCTGCGGGGTAAGAACACGGTGGATCTGATCGTGGAGGGCTCTGTTCTGGAGCTGCAGGACGTCTCCGGCCCGCTGCAGTACTGGCCTGTGAGAGTCCTGCAGAACGTGGGGGGGAGGCTGCGTCTGCGTTACTCCGGCCTCTCGGAGGACCACCGGGCTCAGGACAGCTGGCTCTTCTACCTGGACGTCCGGCTCCGGCCGCTGGGCTGGGCTCTGGAGAACCAGCTCGCCCTGGAGCCGCCAGCAGGTGAGGATCTGAACGATTAGGCCTACAACTGCTGTGGAGACGAGGAGGAACTTTGATTCAGTCAAGACTTATTTTCTTTTCTTTCATGTGTTGATAATTAAAAAGAAAACTGACTAAGTGTTTTATTTGTAACCTTTCACCTAATCTCTCCTCTCTTAAGGGCTCAGGTCTCTTAAAAGCTCCTCAGACTGGCAGGAGGCTCTGCAGGAAGCTCAACTCGAAGGACAGAAGAGCCCGCTGCCGCTGGAGGTGTTCAAGGTGGGTCACTTCTGTCATGTGGTCATTTATATTTAGACCTAAATCAGGGGGAAAACGTTTAATTATCGAATTTGTTCTAAGATATAAATCAGTTCACAAAATGGTATTTCTATATAAGAATCTGGTGCAACTAATACCTGGGAACAATCATAAACACTAAGGAAAAGATGTGTCAAGGAATTATCGTATATTGATTTGTTGAACAAAATACCAGTTGTACTGTATTGTTGTGTCCAGTTTATTTTTGAAAATGGTTTCTGAGAAAGAAAAAGGCATCCCGTGTAAACCTAGATTCTTTATGCAACAGCACACATTTTTATTTGTTTGTATAACTTGAATTTGTTATGCTTAAAGTTACTGAGAATTGCGAAATAAGTAACACCTTTTAGTAAATGTCTACATGTTTCCTTTTGTCTTGCATTAGTGTAATATTTAAAAAAAATATGAGAACCTTCAATAATCTTATTCACACCTCACTCTGCGTTCGTGCCATGATTTTCCCTAAATATGTACTATCCTAAAAGAGCGAAATATCACGGTGAGAAATGGAAAGACTTCCACCCTTTTACATGTCATTATCTTCTACTTCACCCATTACATGCCACCCAGCAGGGTTTACGTGACCTACATTGTCTCACATGTGCGCATGAACAGAAGTGGAGCACGTTTGTCTCAAAGTGTTGACTTTACTGTGTCAGGACCACGCGGACCCTCCCAAGCATTCCGTCAGGACGGGGGATGAAGCTGGAGATGGTCTCTCCGTGGGAGCAGCTGCAGATCTGCCCCGTTTCTGTCACCAAGGTGAGTCCGACAATGACTTATCTTTAAAAATATATAACTATCAAGCCAATCCTCCCTCCAGCTTACATCAGCTGACTTTTATTAATGTGTTTTTTTAACATGTTTTTTGCCACGAAGGAAACATTTATAATTCTCTGCTCACTTTTCCTCCCCAGGTCTACAACGACTTCTACTTCCAGGTCACTCTGGACGATCTCTCCCCTGAAGCTAAGCCGCGATTTGTGGTGTGCCACGCCCACTCCCCCGGCATCTTGCCTGTGCAGTGGTCTCTGAAGCACGGCGTGACTCTGGAGCGCCCCCCGGGCTTCAGGGGCCACGACTTTGACTGGGCCGACTACCTGAAGCAGAGCGGGACGGAGGCTGCCACCGACGCCTGCTTCCCCGACGTAAGAATGGGCTTTTCAATTAAAATAATCCTTAAATTCAATTGACAAGGTTCCCTGAAGAGGACACGCCTCGTCTATATTGATCAATTAAAATAAAATATATACTGTCAGAAGGAATATTTTACCCGGGGGCCGAAATGTTTAGCTATTCTTATTTCTTACCTATCATTCTTTTTTTTTAAATGTATTTATTGCTTATTTACGTGAACTTCAAAAGCACAATACAGAACACCAAACGTCACTAATCTGGTGACAGAGTGATCGTTGCCTGACATATAACTGAGCTTTAGACGCCATTTTTAAACCCAAAAATCCCTGATTTTTATTTAACTTAATGTCCTGAAAAAGACATGTTGAGTCCATACTTTTTGTATCAAACACATCAGCAGTGATTTTGGATGACAGATTAAATAGAAAAAATAAACTCACAATACAGCAAGGAACAACTAAATGCAAGAAACCCATCTGATAAAAGTTAAAACACCAAATGTCACTGAACTGGTGACGAAACTATCAAGGTTTGCACAAATTAAATTGGATTAAGTTATGCCTGGAATTACATGAGGGTGCCAAGGTTTATGTAAGAGCAAAACTGTTAACACAGACTGAGACAATCTGGCACTCCGAAGTAATTCACTAAGTGAGCTTGTTAGTCGGACGGTAAACCAGACATGTGGTTGCCAAACAAACCAGTTGGTCTTCATCTTTGAAATGTTTTCACTTGTAATAAAAACTAATTGTTAGAAAACCCTTCTGTAATAAATCTCACCTGTTGTGAGAGAGTATAACGTTTGCTTTCAAGTGGTGGATGCACTCATTGTATTGCAGCAAGAAGCCAAAGACGACACAATGAGGAGATTTATGATTGATCTGAAGTGTTTTCTAACAACTTTACAAGAGAAAAGGCCTCGGGTAACTCGCTGGTCTGACATAGATTAAAAGACCTTAAGGTCAATGCACTATACAGTTCTGAAGTGCTTTTCCTGATAAAGACAAGAGTGTACATGTTACCAAAGTGTTGTGAAGCCTCAAGGATCAAAGACAGTTTTAAACTTGATTATCTTAAGATTTTAACCCAAATAGATTTTAACCAAATTCTACAACAGTTAGAAAACGGGAACAAAAAAGTTGTTAAAGCCTCTCTAGTCTAGGAGTCAGAATTCTACCGAAGTTAAGGGCACTCTGTATGTTAGGGCTACATTCAACTACATGCTGCGAGGTTGCTTAATTGATAATACATCCTAAGAACGTAATAGTTTTTTGTTTTAATCATTTAAATCTACATGGAAACTAAAGCCTTAGAATCTAAGTAGTGCGGTGAAAAGCACAATAAAAGAAGTATAGATATTGTACTTAAATACAGTATTTGAGTAAATATACTAAGTTGAATTCCACTACTGTGTGTGTGTGTGTGTGTGTGTGTGTGTGTGTGTGTGTGTGTGTGTGTGTGTGTGTGTGTGTGTGTGTGTGTGTGTGGTGTGTGTGTGTGTGTGTGTGTGTGTGTGTGTGTGTGTGTGTGTGTGTGTGTGTGTGTGTGTGTGTGTGTGTGTGTGTGTGTGTGTGTGTGTGTGTGTGTGTGTGTGTGTGTGTGTGTGTGTGTGTGTGTGTGTGTGTGTGTGTGTGTGTGTGTGTGTGTGTGTGTGTGTGTTCAGACATGGAAGAACAGAAGCTTTGCCAAGGACATGTGGCTAGAGGCGGTGAACCCTCACCGGCGAGAGGAGGTGTGTGTGGCTCAGATCACACAGGTCAGAGGACGCCTGCTGTGGCTGCGACTCGAAGGTACAGACACGTGTGTTTGGGGGTGTGTGTGTGCGCGCGCGCGTGCGTGCATGGGGATTAAGTGTCGGAGGATTAAGTGTCAGAGGACTCCTGCTGTGTGTGTGTGTGACAGATTTCTCTACCTGTCTCCAGGTGTGGCGAAGCCCCTGTCAGAGTGTATCGTGGATGTGGAGTCCATGGACATCTTTCCTGTCGGATGGTGCGAGGCCAACGCTTACACTCTGACCCCTCCTTTCAAACCTGTCTGTATGTACACACACACACACACACACACACACACACACACACACACACACACACACACACACACAGAGAAAACACACATATTTACTTGGGAGTGACAGCTAAATTCAGACTTTTTTCCTGCAGGTCAGAAGCAGAAGAAGATAGCGGTGGTCCAGCCAGAAAAACAGTAAGAACAGACATTTATTTATCAAAACTGAGCACGGTTGATGTGTGAGTTGACTCGAGTTGAAGCTCATGGTGATGCATTTCATTCAGCTGATCCAATGCCTTTCCATATGCCGATACACTTTTGAGGGAAAACATTAGGTCCCCTTTTTTAAGATAGCATCTGTTTTATTAGCCCCATCCGGGCAATATGTGGGCGACGGATTAAAGGAAGTGGACAAACATAAATCAAAATGCTTCGAAATTCCTCAAAGTAGTTAAGGATTCATTTAATAATTGACAATTAATGCTGTTACCAATTGTTCATTCCAGCTCGAGTTGGCAGAATACAGAAACAACTTATACAAACTTATCACGTATCCTTTCAAACTTATTTTGAATGTCCAGAAACTGCTCCAAATGTGTTTTCAGAGTGCTTCATGACAGCTAGATTGGAACTAAAACATCACTGTAATAACAACAGCAAACACTGTTTTACTTCAGTGGGTTTGAAATAAAAAAAACGTTCATTTGTTTTCCATCTTTCTAAAGGATTCTTTGGAAGAGCCTCAAGGATTTCACTTCAGAGATATTCATTGAAATGGCGGCAGAAATAGCTTTCCCGCGGCGCTGATTGATTTTGTTGACAAATGACATGTTACAGCATCAGGCTGGGGATCGCAGCCCGGGAACACGGGGGGGAAGCTGAGCAACACTTTGTCAGATCTCTGTTCTCAACACCAATTTCATTTCTCTCCTCGGGGAATCTCTTCATCAATACTTTCTAAAGATAGCTGTGGTCATATCACACTGCTAAAATGAGGCTAATGGGCAATACATCGTTTGTCCTTCAACCGTTTACTTTTAATGGTAAATAATTTTTGTTCAAAGGTAGAAAGATGAAAAATCTAAAGGCTGTGAATCACCTTTTTTTATTCCAAACACGTTGTAATTAAAACAGGCGATGGCTGTGGTTCAAATGAAAGTGATATAATTGTACAGTTTCATTTAGCGCTTAATTAACACATTAGCAGTTTGGATGAAAGTTAAATAGACATTCAAGGAAAATAACTCTTTCAATTTAACATTCAACAAATCATACATTAGAGGCTTCTTCTGAAATGATTATTATTACATAATTGAATTTAATGTATTTGTATTGTATTAATTTATAGATTATTATTTGGACCAACATTATTTTTTTCTTCACATAAAAAAAATTCTCTTTGGATTTGAATCTTTGTTTTGGTTTCATAAGTAAAATAGTTTGAATAATACAAATAGTTTGGATTTTGAATAAAGTGGTTAATGTATTGAATAATGTATGGGTAAAAAAAGAAGAAACAAACCCCCTTTAGTAGCTCTGTAGTTTCCTGTCTGCTTAGATTATTTCATGGATTTTCTTATGGATTATTTGACGGTATTTACGGTCTCTCCTGCAGGTTGGCCCCGCCCCCGGTGTTAGAGCCGACTCCTGTCATCTCCTGCCAGCCCGTCGCCATGGATCCAGGTAATCAGCCACACGTTACACATGATTCATCTGCGGTGATTAATGCTAACGAGCTGCTGGGATGAGAGTGGAGGGGAACCCCCGCTCTGCAGACACTTGTAAACACCCGTTTGTGTTCCTTTTAATTCATCATATTGAATGTATGTAGCCCTATATCACAGATGACACGTTCCTCTGGGTAAAAACATAGAGGACCCAAATGGCACAAAGGAAAAGGTGATCACATATCAAGATAAAGGATCCAGGAGAATGTCTTCCAGGTGCAAAACAATTATAATAATGTTGGCTATGATTCACACTTATTTACTCGTTAACACTTGTTTCAAATAGTCTGCGGATAAATAGCAACTGGCCATATTATATAATATTATGCCCAAACTTGTATTGCCTTCAGTTCTCAGAATACAGAGAGGGATGAAACTGAAAGGTGTTGTGTATGTAAGAGGAGATTTCTGTCTCAGTGTGAGAACAACTCAAGATATGTTTTGTAAAATTCCAAACATTATTAAAGATACTACAGGTAACAAAATATCAAAACATTAAGATAATATGTTTTTGTAATAAACCTATCTGAAAAAATTATGTTTCAATATGCAATGAGGCATTCATTAATGCTAACTTTGGGAGAAGTTTTAGGAGAAACTCAGACCACAAATAGACCATATCATAAATGAAACCCCTAAATGTGTATTTTGTTTATGTAATGTAAGGAAAATAACCCCAAGTGCATGGAATGCCTGTAGTTCAGCACGTTATGCTAACCATTCATTTAAAAGTAAAACTTAAAATATCTGTTTTCAACATCTGACCTTTACTGTGTACTCTAGTATATTAATTGTGCACTTTTACCATGCAAAGGACACACATGGCATAATAGTAAGCGCTTTTTATATAACCGGGTTTAAGGGATTAAAGCCAAAATGTAGAAAAAAAGGCAGAACTAAAGACATTTGATTTATCAAAATGTGTGTTTGTTTTGTGTTCCTTTAAGCTGATCAAACTGGGAGATAGGGTATTCTGTTTGCAGTGGATCTGAATGTAAACAATAACACATAAGACTATAAGCAGTGGATCTGAATGTAAACAATAACACGTTTGTTCAAGCACAAAGAGAGCGGTGGGCTGAGGGTTGTTTCCAGGAGACCCTTGCCCCCAAGTTCTCTGTTTAAAAACCTCCCACTCGCTCATGCATATTCCCGCTCCCCTAATTACTATTCACCACTAGCGTTATGTTTCCAGGTGTTGGTGGGGGGGGGGCAGGGGGGCAGGGGGGCGCTGCAGGACGGGCGGAGAGCATGTTTGTTATGTCGACTCTTATTTATCTCAAAGGGGGGAGAGGGGGGGCATGCACTCTCAGACTCTGCACTCAACCCCTGTGGTGGAATGCTTGGAATTGCATACGACTGAAATACAAGCATTTAAGAAATACAATGATAACGAGTAATTATGATAAATACAATCATGGTAACTTTACATGAGATATTTTTCTGTTAATCATTTCTTTTTCTCCGTGCTCTTTAAAGTGGTTTAGACGAGGCTGGGATCCGTTGGGTAAAGGAAGGTTATGCTGCACATTTCCTTACAAAAGTCAGGAGTCAGCAACATGTTGATTTAGAAATGTAATTAAATATACAATATAAATAAACATCCTGCACAATATGACCTGGCAACCAAAAGATGCTAAATGTCTGCGATCCAAAATAAAAAGAATGAGTTATGCTTAAAACAAGCAATATACGCAATAAACGTGTCATTATACTCTTATAGTATAATATATGTTTTTTTGTGTGTATCTAGTCTGTGTAGAACTTAAATAAGGATGTACTACAGCAGCTGAGGACAAACACACATTTGAGCAAAGACTTAATCTTCAAAACAACTACAACGTTTTCGCTTTGATCTCAAACGCCACAGTTCATGTTTAGGCGTGCTTTTATTTACACGAGTCTATGTATTGATGAATAGTTCCTTCGAACACGTTTTTGTTCTCCTATTGTTGTGCTTGTGACCCGTAGGTATCAGGACATAGAGATATTTACTTATAGATTATTCGTAAGTCTAAAAGAGAAGATGTTTACCTTGCACACATCATATGTGTTTCCACATGACCTAATCCCTGCCTGTCCTCTCTTTCAGGTTCAGCTAACGGCAGGTACTGCTGCTCAAAGATTTTTGTCAACCACCGCTGTTTCTCCGGCCCGTACCTCAACAAGGGACGCATCGCCGAGCTGCCGCAGGCTGTCGGGCCCGGGAAGTGCACGCTGGTCCTCAAAGAGGTGGGCTGATGTCAGGAGTCAGCTTTAATCAAAGAGTCGCACACTTTCAAAGGGAGGGAGGAGGCAGATTGGAAGGGGGGGAGGAGGTGGAAGACAGAGTGTGAGACAGCGATGTCTTGTTAACCACCTGCAGTGTCTTCATTTTAATGTGCAGAGCTGTCAGTCAAGAGTGTTTACTCGTACACACCGTAACAACTGCTCAGCAAAACAGACTGGTCATTTCTCCAGAGACAGTCTGCACACACACGTGTTTAAAGACGGAGCTTGTTCTCCTTCACCATGTGATGCTTAGATTAGGTTTTGTACAGGTGATTACTGATTGTAACTGAATACATTTTTAGAGTAACACTCCCAGCCTGTTCTCTTGAACCAGACGTTTATTTTGTGTGTTTTGCCTCCAGCTGCTCAGCATGCTGATCAACGCCGCCTACAAGCCCGGGCGAGTCCTGAAGGAGCTGCAGGACCTGGAGGATCAGAGCTGGGACTGCCAAGAGGAGACCCTCAAAGCCAAGTGAGGAAAACCCCACATACTAAGACATGCAGGAGATCGTTCTTGTCATAAATCCGAACAGATAATAACCGTGGACAAAAGGCCGTGCGATTTTTCCATTTATTTTTGGAATATTGCAGAGAATAAGCTCACTGGCAGACACACAATCAAACCAAAATGAAGTTCAACAAACAATTGACTTCGGAGAAACCGTAAGTGCGAAAACTAATTTCCAGGTTTAGGACGCATTCCTGCAGCACTCTATTCGGTCAAGTTATGGCTCTGGTCATTTTCAGGCGCTATAAAGCAATACAATTACATGACTTTATGCATTATAAATCATCATGAATCAAGCTTCGACCACATCCTCCCTACAACCAGAATCAGACCTCACAGAGCCTCTTCATTGAATTTATTTCTTTGTTCCTGCCGTGGTGTGTGTGTGTGTGTGTGTGTGTGTGTGATTTCCTTCCACTGCTGTGTGCACAGAGCCAAATTATTCCACAGCTCCGGCCCTGTTTTTTTTTTATATATCTGGCTGAAACGAGGAAGAGTTGTGAGTCTCCTATGTTCGGCTGCGCAGCATCATGTTCACATTCATGCATGGATGTTTTCACACCTCGACAAAAGGCAATCATCTGTCGGGCTTTCGCTGCTCGGGCAGTGAAGTGCTTCGAGGATAGTTAACTAAGCAAGGAGAAACATTTGGTTCTTGAGCAGACTTTACATTGTGGTGCTGAAGAAAACAAGACAAGCAGTTGATAAACAAAGCAATGAAAAGGAAGAAAAGAGGTCACTCACATGAGATCAGGGCAGATTTGTCCTTTGAGCGTGTGCCAGACGATCGGATCACCCTTCCTAACCTTTGCCATTAAACAGGAGATTGCCTGTGTAATCCTCATCAACCGGATGATCTAAAATCACTAAAACAGCCCACGTTCACATCATAACTGCAAGGGCAATCATCATTCAGTGTCAAGCGCTCTGATGTATCGCTGATGTATCTCTGATGTATCACTATCATTATGCATTGTTCTGATGAATACAAGTCTCATCCCTGCACCACTACGGAGAGTCCTCAGAGGCCTGAAATAAGGTCTGTGGTACAAGCTGAAGAGAATTTCAGTTTTTAAAGCTTTTTACTTCTGGTGAGTGCACTTCAAAAAGCACAACAAGTGGAGTTGATATGTGGAGATATCACAGAGCCTATTTCCTGCCATTTTCCCATTGAATATAACCGCGGTAAACCTAGCCATTCTAACTTCTTACAATAATATGTTACCCCTGCATCCCATGTCATCACAGCCTCTCTCTTTCTATACCTGCAGATATAAAGGAAAAACCTATCGCTCCACCATCCGCATCGTGCGCCTCGCAGACCAGATCGCAGACTTTTGTCGTAAAGTGTGCGTGAAGCTGCAGTGTTGCCCGAACCTCTTCAGCCCCCTCCTCATCGCCGACAAGTGCCCGGAGAACTGCTCCGTCCAGACCAAAACCAAATACAGTGAGTGTGTGCCATTAAACGCATCACTACTGGTTAGTGGGTTTTTTGACACCTGAAGTACACTTGAGGATGCTTCTGTGCTTTTTCTTATGTAACGTTTTAAATGCACGACTTGCAAGAGCGACTGATTGAAAGGATCTGAGTATTTCTTCCACTTCTTTCAACCCTAAATCAAAGAGTGTATAACTGCCGGTGCTGAGCAGCTAGGATGTGTTTTGTATTGTTTTCAACATCTGCTGTGTTTGCAGCTTATTACTACGGGAAGAAGAGGAAGCTCTCCAAGCCGATGGCTGGAGAGGAGGCGACGGAGGCCAAGCCGACGCGCCGCAGGAAGAAGAGGAAAGCAATCTTTGTGCAGAAGAAGAGACGCTCGTCCAACGTGGACTACACTGCTGCCGGCTCACCACAGGTTAGATAATACTCAGTCATAATCCGGTTTATAAATAACATCATCCCTGAGACAGGAAGGAGAGGAGTTGAACTTGGGTTAGGCAGCCTCTGTGTTTACTCACTACTCTGCTATTTGTCCTCTGTCTGGGTGTTTTTACATGTTATACCACTACAATGTGGAGCACACTAGTAAGACTAATGTACACTTGATGTTGGTCATCAGGATCATTAAAGTGAGTGAATATTAATATTGAATGGAATAAAGCGATTAAGCTGGGTCGTGTTGCAAAGTAAACATTGTACAAACAAAAGAGAGGAAACAGTCAGTGGAGTAATCAATTATTTGATCAAGAGAAAATACATTTACAGCAGTTTTAATAATTATTATTTGTTGATTTGCCCCTTACATTTTTATAGACCAAAATATAAATGAATAAATTGTTGGTAGATAACGTGACCTTGAATATAACCCTTAATTATAGCCTTGGTTTTATTTGACCAATAATTCCGAAGTGAAGCTTTTGTAATTTTTTCATTAGCAAAAGCCTGACAATTGAGAGGCTCTAACATGTTTGTTTGGCCATTTTACTTTAAAATATACTTAAAATATCATTGAATGTTCTCTTAATCAACTGATCAATGTATAATATCAGCTGTAATATAAAAGGGTTTAATTGAATTGAAAAAAAAGTCTGAAAGAAAGTTCATACATCCATGTCAAATCTATTTATGTTGAGGCTTCATCCATTTTAAATAAAAGAAGAACTACAACTCAAATACTGATATTTGATATTTAGAAAATAGTGAATAAATATTCAATAGGAGTCTGTAGACTGTGTGTGTAACCCAGCCTCAGCTCGCACGGTATCTCATTTGAATCTAAGTCTCACTTCTTGCTCTCAGTGGAAACCTGAGTGGAGATCGTGAGTCATTGCTTTGAGGAAAGAGGAACTTTAAACTAACGTCACCTCGGTTCCTACCCGGCTTAAATATCCCTGCCTGTGTCACATCAGTGGGAAGTGTTCAAGTTTCAACATCACTTTTGTCTCTTTCTGTTATCAAATATTGTGCAGCGCGAACCAGGACAATATAATGTGCTTGCTATTGGGACACATGATAAGATGGCTCAATCTGGTGGATAGTGAATAGCTAACGGCTTCAAAGGGGACATATGAGTCTAAGAACTTGTATGCACTAACACAGCCAAAGTGATCGAAACACAAATCTTCGCAGTGAGATCAACGGTTATTAGCGTAAAAACAGGCTTTTACGTTATTGTGTGTGTAGCGTTTACAACCCACCCCCCCCCCCCTGACTCCTCTGCCTCCCCCCTTCAGGACAGTGAGGAGGATGAGGAGCTGACGTTGCAGTCGGGCAGTGAAGGCACCAGCTCGGAGCCCCGTGAGGACAACCCTGACGGCCCCTCGGTGGAGGTGAACAGCAGCCGCCCCCGCCGCGCCGCCTCGCTGCGCAGGGCCTTCAGCACAGGGGAAGCTGCGGGGGGGACCGAGGCCCCCGAGGGCCGCAGGAGGTCCACACGCTCACTGTCCACTTACAACCAGAACAAGTACCAGCCACCGGAGGGACAGGACATGCAGGTCAGACAGACCAGTACAAATGTATTCATGAATGAATAATGTAGCTCTGGAACTTCTGCTTTCTGGCTTATTTTCTGGAAACAAATACAATTCTTGTGAAAGTAAATGTTAGGAGCAGGCCTTATTAAACTTCCTTGAACTAGACGCTGATGTTTAAACAACATGGAGTGCTTATCATTATCAATATTTGTCTTTTGTATAATACATTACACTCCTGTAGTGAGCCAAAAAAAACAACGCAATTAATTATAGTTGATCAGGCAAACAATTACGTCTGGACATAATCATCCACAGTTTTGTTATTGTGGTTGGATTAAATAAATCACTACATCGACAGCATTTTCACCAGAGATGTGTGTGTTGTGTGGTGTGTGTGTGTGTGTGTGTGTGTGTGGTGTGTGTGTGTGTGTGTGTGTGTGTGTGTGTGTGTGTGTGTGTGTGTGTGTGTGTGTGTGCTGTGTGGGTGTGTGTGTGTTGTGTGTGTGTGTGTGTGTGTGGTGCTGTGTGTGTGTGTGTGTTTGTGGTGTGTGTGTGTGGTGTGTGTCAGATGGACGAGGAGGAGGATCAGCTGGTGTTGGACAGAAACCCTCTGGAAGTGGAGTGTAGATGAAGTCGTTCAGTTTATAACTCGACTGACTGTGCGTCTCTGGCCAACTCTTCCAGGAGCAGGTACACACACACACACACGCACGCACGCACACACACACACACACACATTCACATTCAGTACTAGTGAGGACACCTTACAATCACAACTCCATGCTTTATCCTCTTTCTGACCAGACCAAAGTACCAAACTAAATATCTTCCTCAGTATTTCCAACGTACAAACTCTACAGTCTTTACAATATTAGAGCCTTCACTCTCAGTTTTTTATAAATAAATATTTCCTCAGCTCATGATGTCAAACTGACAACATTTCTTGATGTAAATAAATAGATGGTCAGATAGTTGTGAATAAATCGTTTTTTTCTTATTAAAAGGCTATTTTGCATTCTTTTCACTTATTTGTACTTGCCAGAGGATATGAAGATTTCTTTTTGTTTCTTTTTAACTTTTGATTCTAAAAGCTTTATGATCAGAGTAAAGCTGGACTAAAAGGCAACAGGATCTAGTTTGTCTAACTATAGTAAATATCATCTTGAAGCTTGAACAATGACCATTTTTGGATGCATAAGGTCATAAAAAACAAATCTATTTCTCTAGAAGCATTTGGTGGTAAAGGGAACGAATGCTGAGGGATTCCACACGTCGGACAGTTCAAGCTTCAACACTTGAGGAAAAGCTTCACTCCTCTTGAACTGTCTCTTTAAATGTGAATGTGTCTCTTCGTGCAGGACATTGACGGCCAGGCGCTGCTGCTGCTCACTCTGCCCACCGTACAGGAGTGCATGGACCTGAAGCTCGGCCCCCGCCATCAAACTGTGCCACCAGATAGAGCGCGTCAAGGGTCGCCTTCTACAGACAGTTCACCAACTGATCCAGGAGCAGCACGACAGCAAGAGTCGTTGGATTAGGTGCCTCCTGGTGGGAAGTTGTGGAGCTTTTATGGATTTCCAAAATGCAAGAAAAGGATATTTTTGGGAGCGATTGCATTGGAAAAGAACAAACGGAGGAATATCTCCACGAGAAGCTGAAGGATTATTTCGGGATAATGGTGGTGTCGAAATGTGATGGAGTACCCACAGAAACGTCCGCCCAAAACACGTCGGAGTTCAATCGGATTACTCATCCTGTGAAGAAGTTATTATGAGAGACTGAAGACTTTTGTGTTTATTTCTTACTTTTCATTTCCATTATATTTGTGACAGAGGAGCATTATAGCAAAAATAATAATGATTGCCCGTGAAGAGTTTTGGCCTTTTTGTGTGACATGATTGGATATATTTGAAAGTATTTAACAAACCAAGAAGTATATATTTGAAATATTTATTGTTTTCCTTGTTTATAAGGAGTTATCCATTGGGACTCAGAAAACATATTTGATCAGTTATATAATAATGTCACATGAGCTCCTTTACCCCCAAAAGATGTTTAAGTTATTTCAGATACAGGGTCTGCATTCATTTAGATTTACACTTCAGTTTTGAGAGGAATACAGTTTGTGTGTGACCAGAGGTTGCGCTAGACTTTTTCGCTGCCCGTCATTTTGACGGACAGGATCCATTATCACCACGCCTGTACACAACTCTGCGGGGGGTGCGGAGAGAGCACGCTCGTGAACTGTCAACGCCGTGCTATGCATGCCCACAGCACCTCGCGGGAGCGCGTAAAGCAAATACCTTTGTTGATCTGTTCGGCAAAGTTAGGTCTGGAAACGATATAATTCCTTTCGGGCGGCATGCAGCATGACACCGGAGCCCCGCTGCGGGGATACTTTGGCACTGTTCTGAGTTTGTTCTAATCTGTCAAAATGACGGACGGCTTTCAGATTTTTCCGTCATTGTTAAAAAGATTCCGTCACAGAATTCGGGTTAATGCGACTCTGGGTGTGACTCTCCTCTTGTTGATACAATCTCATGAAACAATCATGGAAGCTATTTTGTGTCCATCTATGCAAATGTGTTTGCAGATATTTTGATAAGTAAGAAAATAAATTTCTATTGATTTGTCATCTGTTTGGTTTGAAACTGTTCTCCAACCACAAAACACTCTTTCTACTTGTCATATATTTACAAGTACAACACAAAACAAAAAGCTTAAATAACATTTTTGATCTGTATCAATTTGTATTTATCTGTGAAAGATACTAACCTAACATACCAACAAAATACTCCTTACAAATGTTCTTACTATATTTTAGTGTAACATATCATCTTTGCATTATCTGGTATGTTGTGTCTGCAGTGAAATCAAATGAATATAGTTGAGTGTATGAAAAAGCGGGGGAATGAAGGAAAGCCGATGAAAGTACACATGAAATGTACTCAGTGAAATACATGACTTTCTGCCACTGGGAAACACGCTGTAACAATGATTGATGATGAATGAACTATTAGTGTACAGTTGCTCAGTTATACACTTCATAATTTAACAGTGATGAATTACCATTATTATCAGGTTTTATTAGAAATACATATATTTGGCATATATGTGTTTAGAAGAAATCTCAAATGCTGTAGAAGAGCTACTTTATGAATGCAGGTATAACAAACCTATCCACGGTCATATTATAAGATGGAGAAACCGTGATCAGTGAGTACTCACCAAAAAGACACTATCTAAATGAAAAAAGCCTTAACACCCTCAACTTGGTGTGAAACTACTTAGCAAGCAAGCAGCGAGTTCAAATAAATAACCCTTATAAACAATTTATTCAGTACTACTTTACAGTGTCAAATAAACACGAATAATTAAATCAAACAATATGTTTACGATGTTTCGTCCAGTTTAGCGTTTGCTTGTACAACTTACTACACAAACAAGCACACATTGTATGTTATAAAGTTGATCTCTGTTACAGGTGGCTCACTAACAAGTTCAAGTTTTGCTAACCATTATAGTGAATGATCCGTTCACGAACACACGAACTGGTCTCTATGGAAGGTGTGTGAAGCCACCGTTGAGACAAAGTGGATGAGATGAGAACGCTCCCCCGATGCACTGAGAATGAAGGAAGTCAAACCGACTGTGGTTAGCAGAAAAACACACACTGAGTCAGTAAAAGAGGAACACAGTCCTCTCTGTTGAAATACGCAAACATTAGCTTACACAAACAGACGTGATTCTATTCATTCTATCATTTCAATGTTACAACTCATTAACTGATTATAAGCAGAGTGATAAGGAAAAAAGTTAGAATATAATTATAGCATACGAATTATAGCTTTGGATTGATTTGATATATTGCATATGAAATATCAAACTGTGCCTATACTAGTATTAACATTTGAATACATGTTTGTAATTAGGTGTTGTGTCTATGCTGTGTATCAGTCATTCCAACCGGGGGGATCATACAGTTGTTAAAGGTAATGCATCCTTGGTTTGAAAAGTTAGCTAAAAAAAGAGTTGAATACTTCTGAAGTAAAACAATGCTGCTTGTTAGTTTGCCAAATGTAAGGAACAATATTTCGAAGTGTTTGCTAAAAGTAATACAAAGATGGTTGAAAAGTTAGCTAAATGCAATGTACAAAGTAAAAGTTTGCCATAATCCGTTGATAGATATTTATATAAAACATATAGTAGTACAGTTCCCAATTCGTCAAAATAACCTTAACATTCAATTGTGTGACCCTATTGTCTTTTATATGATGAATAGTGTAAAATAACCATTTTAAAATCAAGTCACATGACACACTATGATGGGGCAGTGAGTTTCTCACATGGCTGCAGTAACATATCCTGTGATGACTAATATTTGGAGTTGGAAAAAGACCTAAATCATGAAATTGGTCATAAAATCATTACGTTAAAAGAAATCTATTTCAAAATGTGAACAGTGGGAGGTCGACTAATACAAATCATGAAGGTTTGATTTACTTTACTAAGCTGTTCCAAAATAAACAAGCAGCCTTGACAGACACTAATGTATTCCACAGAAACCAGACAGAGCAATTACACATGAAATGAGAAGCTGTTTCTAAAACAAAAAAGCAAAACGCCGTCAAGAACAAAAAGCTGAAATTGAAGTGTGAAACAAAGCAGCACTTTATTTCTTTCCCTTGAAATGAAATGTTCTTTTCACACAAAGGGGATCAATGTGAGCGTTCACAAAAGCTACCTTCTCTTTTCTCTACGAGCACAAAGCACTTGGAAAAAATAATTCCTGTCTCAAGTAACAATCATTTATATAAGAAATATCTTCCTGGTATATTTAGATGTATTCTGGTTTATTAATAGGTCAGCAGCAAGTCCTCAAAAAAGACTTTTAGTTTCGAGATACCCCTACCCGAGGTAGAACTAATGACCAACAATGATTTTTCTTATCGTTAGGGTCTCCCATTAATGAAATTGATTGTTGTCAAATTTTATTTCGGGGGAAAAAATGTTTTTTTGTTGTTCTTTAGAACTACCCCTATCCCTGAAAAGAGCCAATTAGAACCAGGCCGAATGTGGGAAAGGTGACATAAAAGCCCATAACTTGAGAGTGACCACGCTTTTCCTCTTCAGATTTGCTGAGGTATGAACCAGGTGGGCTGGTCCCTACATCAACCAATCGTCAGACAATTATTTACCTAAAGAAATACTGAATTATAGTTCTGTAAACTTAGCTTTAGTTTAGACGGAAATTGTACTTTTTGGTGATAGGAACATAGGACTCCATCACTCTATCAAATATACCATTACTCAATTGTCTCGGTGCTATTGAACACCAACCAGTAGTTGTATGGATATATCTGGTACAGTTCTATTGCAAATGAGATTTCTTTAGACATAGGCCTACCTCTTCTCTGATACAGTCAAACTCCGAATGGAGGAGAAGTGGCACAATAGCTTATCAATTAAGAATGCTCACTCTGATGGTCATTATATTTGGAGAGGGAAATACCAGGTGGCTGAACTACATCACCAAATAGTCAGAATAAGAGTAACCCAATAAAATAAAGTGTATTAGTTCTAAATGGCAAGCCTCTAAAACATAGGTGTAAATAGTACAGGTTTTATTGAAACTGCAACCTTAATTCAAAGTACAGTATACAAATCATCAAATAATTCAGTGAGAGGTCAAGTATATATATACTAGAATAGAATGTTAAATGTCAGGTTCCTCAGAAACGTTAGGGGACACATTTTGACATTCTGCACAGCAGGTGCAGAACTCCGTACAGGGAAGGCCGACAGAGAGGCACTGGCACTTTCCACTCTCTCCACACTTTGCACCTTTGCAATACAAGTGAGTAATGTCTCTCTCTTCTGTAGGTGCTGGGGGTTTTGTAAATAGCACTGGTTGAATGGCCCCATCTCTGACCA
This sequence comes from Pseudochaenichthys georgianus, assembly GCF_902827115.2. Taxonomy (NCBI): domain Eukaryota; kingdom Metazoa; phylum Chordata; class Actinopteri; order Perciformes; family Channichthyidae; genus Pseudochaenichthys; species Pseudochaenichthys georgianus. The sequence continues at coordinate 14,033,336 of NC_047525.1, read as the reverse complement.
TCCACCCCTTGCCAATAGGACTCCATAACAAGGGTTTGGGTTCGGGCTGTCTGAAACATTGCTCTTTGTACATGTTGTTGAAATGCATCCACTGTTGGCGGCAGGTTTTCCGACGCTGAATCTGTTGTTGATGCAATTATGAACCTCAGTTCATCCAAGTTTGTGCACATCAGTCCAATTTACAGATCTTTGAGCTCGCTGAGATGGGTCTTGAGTTTGGTGAATGCTGTTGTCTTTCCTATTCTGTACAAACTACTTGTTGTGCCACAGCCAGTGAGTGCATGACATGCTGGGAGACAGTTAGACATGTCTTTTCCAATGTTCTCATATATGGTGTTGATGGGAACATATCTCTCTCTCATTCCACGGACTGCATGCATGGACACTAGAGATGAACCAAACATGTATTTGCTTGCATAATATATGAGCAGTACTTCCACACCAGAGATGAAGGATAAAGGGGGAACGCAGGAAGAGGCAGGTATGAGGAAACTACAGATAGTTCCAGGGGGGTACAAATTAAAAGCAGTCCTTCCTGAAAAACGCACTTATTGTAAGTCGCTTTGGATAAAAGCGTCAGCTAAATTCAATGTAATGTAATGTAAAATATGATGTGAGTATTTACAGTATCTGACTTGAGATTCTGTAGTAGAACAAATCTTTATATATTATTTTCAAACCTATTGTTTTTAAGAACTAAAATGAACTATCACACTCATTTTATGAATCTGTGAAGTTTCCTGAACCGAGTTATTTTAGGCCTGATACAGCAGACCTTTTACCAAAATGACTAAATTAGCAAATATTACAGGTATCTCAAATGACCCTAAGTAAAATAAAACTTCAACCATTTAAAGATTATGACATTTTCACCACTTTAATATGTGCTTTCTGTTGGAAAGTATTCATGACAAAACTGTTTGAAATAATGACGTTTGAATTATTCCACCCAACACGAAGAACCGGTGTGTAAGGGCATTCAATTATCTTACTACAACCCTTAATATGTACCTCTGAAGAGGGTGATGACCCAGGTTGGGAACATCAGTAATTAGCATACACTTAACCTTACATCAAAATAATTTGTTCTATCCACAGATTTGATTATAACAAATAAATAAACAACCCTTTTCCTATTATACGAATTCTATTTCTAAGATTCAAACACTGTAGCGACACCTATGCTAACCTCTTTAGCAGCAATCCCTGGCAAAGGGATAAAAGAAATGGACATTACGTTGTTGAATTTGCCTCTAGTTTGAAAGGGTCTAGTTAATTACACAAACTGGAATGGAAAACAACAACAATAGAATCTCTATAATGGAGACGATAGCCACGCGCAAGGTTCATAATAGCAGAACAGTTTGTGGTGGCAAATTAACACATTATTCTACTATCTATGTAGTGATAAAGCTATGTCATAATTGGATGTAATGCTGTGTCACACATATGAAATGCTGAATCATTGCATTATTCCTTAACATCAGCCAATGGAAACTCACGAAGGCAGCAACGAGGCGTGTGTTTCCCCTCTCTAGTTAATTTAATAGCTCTCACACACACACACACACACAACACACACCACACACACACACAACACACACACACACACACACACACAACTCCGACACTTTCTATTGAGTCACTCTGAAAAGCTGCTGCCTTATACTGTTGCCTGGCAACCTCAAATCAAACGTCCACTTTGCATGATTTTCCGCCCGCTCATATGTGAATTCAGACTGAAGTCACGGCACCACGAGTAAACAGACGTTTGATTTAAAGGGAAGCAGACAGAGATGTTATGTTTCATATTCAGCTCAGTTGCTTCAGGTTTAAAGGTGGAGACAGGTGTAGCTGCTCAATGAAACTGACAGGAGATCAGATTTCCTGTCGGCGTGTTGTCAGGCTGACTGATCAAAGCTCATCTTTGTTACAGGAGGAATCCATCAGCTGATAAATCAAATTATCTTCTCTACCAATCAGACTAGGGCTGAAAAAAACAAGAAGCGACTATTTTGACTGTCAGGGCAATTGTGATATTGATAACGATATTAGAGGGAATTACAAGTATTTAAATGATTATGGTCGGATATTTTAAGACGATCTTTGCCATACAAATGTATCCCTAGATTAATTAAGACATTAGAGGTGAACACCAATAGATTTCATTATAAAACATCCACGGTTGATTGCTCACATTAACACAAATAAGTGTTGATATTGTACAAGTTTTCTGATATGGATATGAAAATGATACATTCACTAATGCTTTCTTAACTGTCAAAATGTGCTTGTGCCTGATTGAGTTACTCATCGTGTGCTTTTCAATCACTTGTTTCAAATGCATTCACAGAACAGTTTGTTTTGCAGCTTCAGCTCAGCACCATCGGGTCATTATCCTGCAGCCATTCAGAGGAAAGCTTCAAGGATTTTGCCGTGGGTGAGTCTGAGAGGAGAGGGTGGGAGGAGGAGGTTCAAGGAGGAGAGGAGGGGTGAGGGGAGGTGGAGTGAGGGGGAGGAGAGAGGGAGCCGAGGTCTGCAGGGTGGAAAGGAGAACACAACACAGAAAATGTTGAGATGGATATTTTACTTTGTCGATACTGAACATGAGCTGGTGTTGTGCACCAAGGACATTCTTTAAATGATGTGGGTGTTATTCTGCCATATTTAATCAATGTTACTGTGAAGAATACCAATTTACAATGTTTAAAAAATAATAAGCTGAGTAGTGTTTAGTTTAGCTCTGTTATTGCTGCCTCAATATACAGTTCAAACCGGAGAGACGTGATGTAAGGAATACATATGTATTGTTACACGTCATATGAATGAAATGATTGCCATGATAATACAAAAGGAGAATGGAATGGTGTTTGGCGATTAGGCCCCGGTTTGCAGGATAATCATTCAGGAGGGAAAGAACCGCTCCGATGAAACCCCCGGGGTCTAGACACTGGTGGCGGTGATGAGTAGGTGGGACCGGTCTGAAGAAGGAAGGTTAGCTTTGTCCTGGAGGAGACGGGAGGCGAGAGGGGTGGAGGCGGGTTGCGTGTAGTCACCTGAAATGACAACTGACAGGGAGGAAGAGCAGGTATTTAAGGAATTCAGCCTGTGCAGCTATTGGCTGCTGAGGGGTGACGCCCTCGTATTTAATGAGGGGGGAAGGGAGCCATCGAGTGACGTGTAAGTGACTCGTGTTAGGTCTTCCTTATTGAACTTGCGCTAAAGCTTTCATTTGTCTTACTTCTGACACGTCTTCTGACACATGCTTACACATCTGTGAATATATTACTATGTTCTTTAAACCATGACAGTTTTCCTCACTAGATTTGACTATGTTATTATTGGCATCTTATGTTTCAGCTTTAGTCTCCTATTTTCTGGTTACGTTTCCATCCTCTTCACTAACGTCTATAACACAAGAGACTTCTCCTGCTCCAAAAAGCAATCTAAATCAAGCTGGATCATTTGTCACTATTTGATATGCAACAGTGGCAAACACATCATGTTATGTTCCAACTCTACAGACACCTTTTTAATTGTTTCCTTTATCATTAGGGACAGTCCCCAAAAATCAGCATTAGCATTCTGCACAAACTTAACATTTAATTCACTTATGATGTGTTAAAAACTGGTAATATTTACGCAAGTGTAGAATAAATATAGTATAGCATATAGTTTGACCTCAGAATCACTTTGCAGGCTATATTAAACTGTAGGTAACCATAGCAACAATGTGTTGTACATTTCACTTCAATATAATTGATATTGGAGGTGAAACTGAACTCAGCATGTGTAACAATGACTAAAAATACTCCATACAACGGCCCTGCTTTTCATCATTCTGGTATGTGGTCCAGAGATGAACTGATACTAAGATAGAAATGACTGTATGTAATGATATATAGATGGTATGATTAGTAGTACAATGTGCATATTTTGACCTTAACTTCCTTTGTGTATATTCATAATTGTATTCTACTTTTTATAATTGTATATTTTAATCGTGCATTTTTAATTGAGCTTCTTATTTTTATATTAATATTTGTATTATACTTTTTTATAATTTAATGCGCATGTGTTACTTCTTCTTTTATGCAATTGTATTTTATTTGATCTTTTATTAAACATTTCACTTTAAATTCTGAAGTTGAATTATTTTATATGTTATTGTATTGTATTCTTAAATGGGGAAACTGTCATAAAAACAAGTTACCCCCGGGGTAAATAAAGCATTCTGACTGACTCCTCCTGCTAAGACCTGCCTGCTCTGTGTAAATGGATCCAACTCCACCTGCTACAACCTGTTCAAGCTGGTTTTAATCTGAACAGCCTGAAAGTCCTTACACTGTCAATAAACCAACTCCTGACATTTGTCAAACATTAGTGGATAGAAAAGTGCATTTAAAAACCATTTGTCTACAAAAGCCACAGTCTGCAGAAACCAGGTTTTCCTTCTGAAACAAGTAAAAGGGTCAGAGATGGAAAAAAGACTAACATTGTATTTGGTTAGCCATCTCTAACCCCCTTTATTTCACTTAATACAATATACTTAGGAGTCAAATCACAAATACCTGAGAATATAACTTTCAAAATATGATTGAATTTACTCTGAAATTAGACAACACTTGTATCTCTGTACTAAAACACAGGAAATACAGCCTGGCCAATGCAAAGAAGAAAATACGCTTACCATCTTATCAATCCACAGATCTACAATAATCAATCATCCATATCACTCAATCAGGAAGTCAACGCACCACGTCATAGATACATACAAAACCATTCACACATTTCATAATACACTAACTTATTTTAATCAACCTAGATACAACACACACACAAATTCATACTAAAAACCATGTGTGTGTGACAGGACACAGCTGGAAGAAGGTCCTTTTTGTGTGTGTCTTAGTATGTGTGGGGAAAAGGCGAGGTGTATGGTTAACCATAGACTGAGCTCTTTTTCTCTTTCACACACTCGCACACAAAAACCATCACTTGCATTGCACTGCAGGCTTGAAATCTAGGTCACAGTAACACACACATTCACAGACACACACACAAAATGTAAGGGTTCGACAGAAAGAGAGAACAATCAGATGTGACGAGGCTGGATCTGGCAGCTGAACTACTTTAAAGCAGAACCCCCCCCCCCCCCCCCCCCCCTCTCTAAAAACACATCTCATCAGTGTGTGCAGTTATGTTTCTTTTGTGTTGTAGCCATTTCTTTCCCCCTGCCTCGCTTTTCCCCGCTACGACTTTTAGCCCAAGATGGAAAATATGTGAACGTGGAGCAGTCAGCTGTGGGTTTGAGGTGAGAGAGACACGTTCCTCTAGCTGAGGAAAAGTCACTCATAACTTAATGTTGGGGGCAAAGAAAAATTAATTATTTTAACACTAGTGGAGATCCAAAAGTTTCCAAAACACCAAATATGTCATGTTAAACTAAATGTGTATACATTGATAAACAAGACACTTGAAATATGTCCTTTTAATGGACAGGTGCATTCAATAAAAACATGGATTCTTGTGTTGAAATATTTCCCATATGGAGCTTTAATGAAGTTTGGTAAAAACAAAATGTGTCTACAGTCAGACATTTCATGTTGTTCACTAAAAGCTATTAATAGAATCTAAGGAAAAGTGTATTTTAGATCAAATACAGGACTCTATTTAGCTAAATAGCTAAACGTTTAAAATGATAATTATATTGATTTTTGATCATTTTAACCATGCTCCAAATGGATGTAAGTTTACATTTTTAGTATTTCTTGGGTATTCAAAGCTTTGTTTTTATTTACTGGTGGAAGTCATAGAAGTTTAGTTGCTGTCTGTTCTCACTCTTTTTCTACAAATCAACATGGAATTCAAACAGGCGTTTCTACATTTCAAATCAGAGTTCAAAGTGGCGGCTGAAAGGGGAATTCCTCACTGTTTCTCCGCAGAAGGACCGTCAGTAAATCCTCAGATTTACGGCTGTTTCCCAGCACGCTGTGAGCCAGCTGCATTATTCAGTAGCTGCGATGGAAATCTCTCCATGTGATCCTCGAAAATTGGCCCGTATCCACAGGAATATAAAAAAATCACTAGAACAAGTTTTTTAAAATGGTGCCAGAAATTCAAAATGCACCCCCACGAGCAGAGGAATTTTAAATGGTCTGATGTGCACGGATCATTTCCAAATGTCTCCACATTCCTTCCATCAGTCTTTTCTTCTGATGAGTTACACTGAGATGATGCATTCCCTAAAAAAGATCGCAATCTGAATCCAGCAAAGCATGACTCAGAGATGATGCTGTTGGTGAGCTAACAGAGGGCAGATGTCAGAGTAGAGCAAGTTGATGCTCATGTTATTTAGACACAGAGACACCATTCTCTAGAAGGGATGACGTCTTTTTTGAAGGCCGACCAGTAAGTTAGCATCTCCAGGGCTCCTGATAACAAGCAATAGGTTTTTTTTCCATTGGATTTTGGAATATTGCAAAAAATAAGTACTTTTGCAATTGTTTATTATACTTCCACATAACGATCAGCAGGATCATTTCCACATATTGACACCACTTGTATAAAAGTTGAAGGAATTTGCCAGATGTAAAAAGCTAACGTACATCATGGTCACAAGACTCCATGTCACCACCGCTAAGCTAAAGGCGGATAATGTTTGGTGTGATGAGTAGTCCTATTTAGCTGCCTGTTAGCAACCACCAGCCACTGTCTTTAAGACACATAGAAGCTTCAGACATTCATCAGTGGGGGTATGTACTGCAACATCTCTGAGCCACAGATCTCAATTCAGGCATCCAACCAAAAACACTCAAATCTGTTGACTTTAAGACCAGAGAACTGGACGTGCTAAAATGCTAACTCTTTCCCTGTTTTAGGACTCATTCCTGCGCCCCTCGATTGATGAATGTTTAGCTGTGGCCTATCTTGAACATCAAGTCTCAGTTAACAGGACGGAGCACTTTCCTCTCTATTGTTCATTATTCACGAGGACGGCCTCCCATCTGCTGAGGCTCCATTTCCATATGGCTGCACTGAGAGAGGCATACATCTATGTGCAGAGAGAGAGAGAGAGAGAGAGAGAGAGAGAGAGAAAGAGAAAGAGAGAGAGAGAGAGAGAGAGAGAGAGAGAGAGAGAGAGAGAGAGAGAGAGAGAGAGGGGGGGGGGGGTTTAATGCAGCTCTTTGTTACCCCCTTTATCTCTCTTTCAAAAGGTAATGCATTCATTGATGATATCATTGGGGGAATTGATGAAATGATAAAACTGGGAATAAATCGCTGCTTTGAACGGAGACAGCAGAAGAGTGGGGTGTCAGTATGGATGAAAGGGCAGGAGGGGGGGGGGATTTGGAAGAAATAAATGTATTATTAGGAGTGGGCCGAGAAGTCTGCCTACATGGAAATTCTAATGAAAGGATCTGAGGCAATGGAAATGCTGAAAACGATTCTAAGAAGATTAGAAACTAAACAAAGACATACAATAGAAATGAGGAACTACTTTGTGACCTTTTTTGGTGTCATACTCATAACATTTAAAAAACAAAAACAGTTTAATACAGTTTGAAACTCAATAAAAAATACTTACATAAAAATTGTACTCTTCAGTGTAAAGAAGCTGTTTCATATCATTTGGGATAGATGATAATTCCATTTTCTCCCTCTATGATCTGTGAAATTTAAAGTATAAGTGAGACTTTTTCAGATTTACATGAGAACTTGACATTTAAGAGATCAAATGAAAAAGTTTAGAAAAGCAGACTTGATGAATGACAAATACCAGTTTTTAAATCAAAGACAGAATTGATCCTTGATGTTGTCATCATCCTCGTCATCATATTAAAATGGAAAAAACGCTCCAATACAAAATGTGAACAGGTTGAAAAAAATACTTTAGATAATGTTTGATATGCATTTTGTCACAAGGTTAAAAACAAGGCTTTTTATTAGAGGTTTGAACATGGTACATACAGTTGAAAGAACAAGTATGTGAACCCTTTGGATTCTCCACACATAGCGTTGTGTGTTCCTTCCAAACAACTCAACTTTGGTTTCATCTGTCCACAGAATATGTTGCCAGTAGTGCTGTGGAACATCCAGGTGCTCTTTTGCAAACTTCAAACGTGCAGCAATGTTTTTTCTGGACAGCAGTGGCTTCCTCCGTGGTGTCCTCCCATGAACTCCATTCTTGTTCAGTGTATCGTAGATTCGTCAACAGAGATGTTAGCATGTGCCAGAGATTTCTTTAAGTCTCTAGCTGACACTCTGGGATTCTTCTTCACCTCATTGAGCATTCTGCGCTGTGCTCTTGCAGTCATCTTTACAGGACGGCCACTCCTAGGGAGAGTAGCACCAGTGCTGACCTTTCTCCATGTATAGACAACTTGTCTTCCCGTGGACTGATGAGCATCAAGGTTGGCTGACTCCTGACTCCAAGTAGCTCTTGAAGAAGTCTTTAGCCTAGGGGTTCACATACTTCTTCCACCCTGCACTGTGAATGTTTACATGGTGTGTTCAATAAAAACATGAAAACATATCATTGTGTGTGTGGTATTAGTTTAAGCAGACTGTGTGTGTCTATTGTTGTGACTTAGATGAAGATCAGAACACATTTTATGACCAACTGATGCAGAAATCCAGGTCATTCCAAAGGGTTCACATTTCACTTTTTCTTGCAACTGTAACATCTCTAAACACAAAGTAAGCTCTCACCTCTCACATATTTCTAGTGAAGTAAAAAGTAGCGGTACTGCATGTAAAGGGAAGTACCAAGAGTTGTTCTGAACAAATACACATACTGTAAGGTTACACATTTACCCAACAAAAGGTCCCAGTTCGACCCATCAATGAGTGCAACCTCAGAGGTGATAATCTCATGTCATCCTGTCATAGTAAACTGCACCATCGAGTATTTAGGGCAGTGTGTGTGTGTGTGTGTGTGTGTGTGTGTGTGTGTGTGTGTGTGTGTGTGTGTGTGTGTGTGTGTGTGTGTGTGTGTGTGTGTGTGCGTGTGTGCGTGCGTGCGTGCGTGCGTGTGTGTGTGTGCGTGCGTGCTGTCAGTAATGTGAGACTCGACCTGTGTTGATGGTGGGGGTCGGGGAGGTCGATGAAACTGTGTCAGGGAAATGTAAGCCCTCGCTGCAGCCACATATCAGCGTGCGTAAAAAACTAAAGCTGGTCCGATATGTATCCGTCTGACGTTTATTATATATCAGATATCGTCCCGTCATCAACTTCTTACATGGAGTTTCGTTTTCTTTCTCTTAAACTCTTTACGTTGACACAGAATCTCACGGATCAGAATCAGATCTGTTTTGTGACGGTTGCTCCGTTAAGTAAAAATGTGCATTTGATGATCAAAATAACTAAAATAGAATAAGAATATTTATAAAAACAAAACAAGCGAGAGTCAAAGGGTACATTGTGAAATATGTTACATCAATCAATATGTAAAAATGTGTTTATTACTTTATATTGAAGATGTTCCACCATTTAAAATAATGATATAAATAACAATGTTTTACATAGTGTCTCATTTCCAATCTAACTTTTTTACATTCACAATTACTATATACGGTACTTTCTTTAATCATTTCAAGTTTCCTAGGATGACTTATTGAAATGATCCATTAATATTAAATAAACAATTATAAAATAAACTGTAACGGCAAAAAGCTGACACATTTAACAGATTATAATTCAATTTACAAGATGCCTGCTGATACTCAGTAATAATGATTTTGAATGCCAGAATAAGGACTTAAGAATTTCAAATATATTTTCAGTTCCTTTTTAACTTTTCTCTCTTTATCTCAACAGCCCGTATCTCACACATTCTCATTGTTCTGCATACCACCCGTTGTTCTCTGCAATTATTACATTACATTGCATTTAGCTGACGCTTTTATCCAAAGCGACTTACAATAAGTGCATTGGACCAGGAAGACACAACCTTGAAGAAAACAGAATCATATAAGTACATCAGGTTTCATAGAGCCAATCATTCAAGTGCTACTCAACTGGCTATAGATAAGCCAGTCCTTTATTAGTATATAAGTGCTCTGTTAGCAGTTCTTTGTTAGTAATTCTATCGCTCGAAGTGGAGTCGAAAGAGATGAGTTTTCAGTCTGCGCCGGAAGGTGTGTAAGCTTTCTGCCGTCCTGATGTCAATGGGGAGCTCATTCCACCATTTAGGAGCCAGGATAGCAAACCCACGTGTTTTTGCTGATGGGAACTTGGGTCCCCCTCGCAGTGCGGGTGCAGCGAGTCGTTTGGCTGATGCAGAGCGTAGAGCACGCGCTGGGGTGTACGGTTTAACCATGTCCTGGATGTAGGAAGGGCCAGATCCATTCGCAGCATGGTACGCAAGTACCAGTGTCTTGAAGTGGATTCTAGCAGTTACTGGAAGCCAGTGAAGGGAGCGGAGGAGCGGCGTGGTGTGGGAGAATGTTGGAAGGTTGAAGACCAGACGAGCCGCTGCATTCTGGATGAGCTGCAGAGGTCGGGTGGCACATGCAGGTAGACCAGCCAGGAGGGAGTTGCAGTAGTCTAGGCGTGAGATGACGAGAGCCTGGACCAGAACCTGCGTCGCTTTCTGGGTCAGCTGGGGACGCATCCTCCTGATGTTGTAAAGCGTGTTTCTGCAGCAGCGGGTTGTAGCAGCGATGTTTGCAGTGAAGGACAGGTTGTTATCTAGGGTCACACCCAGATTCCTTGCAGTCTGAGTCGGGGAAACAACAGAGGGGCCGATGTTGATTGTCAGGTCAAGAGTGGGACAATCTTTTCCCGGAAGGAAAAGCAGTTCAGTCTTGTCAAGGTTGAGCTTGAGGTGATGAACAGACATCCACTGAGAGATGTCAGCTAGAGAAGCAGAGATGCGACCTGGGTCTCTGAGCGGGGAAAGGACAGAATTAATTGGGTGTCGTCAGCGTATATGTATATATATTTTTGTTCACATATTAACCACCCAGATGTTTAATGCAAGGCATTGCAATTATTATGCTCCATTTGTGGGCACATGTGTACGTGTACAGCATATGCACATACGTTATTCTAATCATAAACTATCCTGTATCGTCACCTGACAAAATACACTTAAAACGTTTCCTGCTCTCGGCAGGTAAATTCAATTTCACACTTTAAATGCTGCGGTTATCTTTTTCTCTCTCAATAAGCCAACTCATTTCCTGTTGTGTGTCTCCATTATGAATCATGAACTGCTGCACAACCTTTAGTTATGTATTTAAGTGTGTGCAAAGGTTCATGTGTATATTATCAGGGAATAGGTGTGTGTGTTTTTTTTGTTTCAGTTTTTTTTTTCTACAGTAAAAACAGCTTATAATAATCCATGTGCTGGTATGCAATATGAAGAGAAGACGGGGGTCGTGTGTAAAAGATGGCTTGGTAGAGGAGGAGTGTGTGTGTGTGTGTGTGTGTGTGTGTGCGCGTGTGTGTGTGTGTGTGTGTGTGTGTGTGTGTGTGTGTGTGTGTGTGTGTGTGTGTGTGTGTGTGTGTGTGTGTGTGTGTGTGGTGTGTGTGTGTGTGTGTGTGTGTGTGTGTGTGTGTGTGTGTGTGTGTGTGTGTGTGTGTGTGTGTGTGTGTGTGTGTGTGTGTGTGTGTGTGTGTGTGTGTGTGTGTGTGTAGGGGGGGTTTCTGGAGCAGCTGGTTGGCTGCTGGGCAGGTTTCCATGGTAACGCGTGTAAAAAAATAGAACATGCTCCGTCCCTCAGTCCCGTATTGATGCTCTGTACAAAAGAATAACGTTGTACAATTGCCTGCACTCTTCTTCTCATTAACCCCTCTTTTAACTGCTTTCTTTACAAAAAAAATAAAACTGGCAGATATTAAAATATATGTGTTATTAATAGACAATAAGCAACCTCTCATCACAAGTCTAAATCAGTGTGCAAGAAGATTCTTCCCCCCTTATGCAAATACATTTTCTCCATAGAAAGAGTAACTAATTTGATTTCTTTTAAAGCCGTTCCTTGATTTGCTTCTGCTCATATTCAGTGGAAGAATTAATTGAGGGCAATGCACGGGGAAACCCAACTCACACAACGAGTTCACACCTTCAGAGCGACTCTTACAGGAAGTAACCCTGCAGAAACACTGATATTATCTCTGTCTGCAACAAGGGTTTAGAGGCGAGTGTTATTTTATTATTCAGACGGACTGACCTTCTGACTGCCCTGCTTTGAAATCTTGAATCTGGTTGTCAAAACACAAAACTTTTTTTTTTTCTAGCCTATTGTTGTAGTTTTTATGTTTAGTTTTGCAAAGATACTTCTAAATATACTACATGTGTGTTTTCCATCGTTGTATTGCATTTTGATGTTTTTTCCGAGATGTTAACAGTTTAGAGAAAAGCCACCTTATACCCTGACCTATGGAAAATCTTCTGGTCAGTTGTATTTAAACAGTTTAATTCTATGTTAAAGTACGTGTGTTTTTCAGATGTGCATTGTTTGAAGTTGTGTCTTGTCAAAGGAGAATGTCTGGAGCTTTGCAATAATGGTAATCTTTAAAAAGAAAAAGAAAAAAGGAAGTAACATTAAATCAGGAGTTTATATTTGCAAGGTGCATACATTCGAGGTTTACATTTTGATGTATTCTTCGCTATCTTCTATGGTCGGATGGCACTTGGTGTTCTATATAAATAAATGCTAGCAAAATGTGTTTTTTGTATTGCTAAATAGAATAGTTGTTTAAAGAGTGAACAGTTAAATGAATGATAAACTGTCAGCCTCGAGCTTCCTCTGCACTGCAGCAGCTTGCTTTTGACAGGAAATCTAAAGGATTGCTTCACGTTGCAGAAGAGAGAGAAAGGGGCGCTGATCTTTGCAAAGTAAGCAAACACCTGCACATTTTTTGTGTAAATTGGAAGCATTTGAAAGCTGAAAAAACATTACTTTAATAAACAGATTGTCGTACTTGATAAATGTACAAAAAAACAACTGGATTCTTGGGAAATTACGCACAAAAACGGAGGCTTCTGATACAGTTTTTAGGGAGTGGTTGATTTCCTGCTTTAACGACATTTTACAGTTCAAGGGCAATGAAAGGCTGACAGCTGTTTCTTCATTTAACATATCAGTTATTGTACTTCCATAAAACAATACTAACAAATAAAACCTTGTCAAACATGATATTCAATGCAGTTCCATAACATGGAGACGTGCTATAAGCCGTCAAGCCATGCTACAAGGAACTACTGTTCTGTTGTGTAGAGGGGAATACAACTACCATAAACACTGCAGTAAGCCCATTGGTGCAGTGTAGGGCATTATAGTCAAAAGAAGCCAAGTATAAGAAACCAAGACAACCAACCAAGTAAAAAACAGTTAAAAAATTGTAATGCAAGTTTGATCACCCACTATATTCAATGTTCCTATTTATCACACACAGGTTCACGATTACCTTAGTTGGAGTTAACCGAAAGCGGCATTCAATGTTAAATGACAGTTCCAGCTGGGGGGAAAGAAGCCTGTGCCTCTTAGTAGTTTAGTGTTATTTGCATGGCAACAACACATATGTGTCCATGACCCTAGTGATGGATGAACATTTGAGAAGTGTTTTCCAGTTACAAGATTGTTGATACGTTCAGGACAGAATTCGCTCGACAGTTAAATACACTAGAGGATAGGCTACTTATTCCTGCTAGAAAGATATCATTCAGTATGAATGATATCATTAAATGTGTTTTGTAGTGCACAAGGCCAAGACATTCATTCCAGCCGCCACTTGCTTGAGGCACTTGTCCTTGTAGATACTGAAGCTATGAAAACGGACTCTTAAATTCAGCCTTATTTAAGCTCGGAGATGTGTAATCAAGACAAGCTGGCAACACGTGTTTCGCAAGAGATTATTGTTGGTAAAAGGCAATTAACGAAGACTTTGAGTGGATTATAAAAAAGGGTACTTGGCGAAGGTTATTGACTTGGTAGTGGGTTAATGTGGAGGCCCTGTAGAGCGTCATGGTCTCTGGTGCATGTTTAAACTCTCAGGTGAACCGCCGTCCGTGCTTCAAAGAGAGAGGGAAAAACAATTAATAAAGTGTAGAAAGTAATTAACTGAGGCCACCGATCTCCTCTTTTGCACACAAATTGATAAATTGACTGTAGCTGGATGTTTATATTTTCTCTCTCTGCCTTCAGGTTGCAGATTTAATTCACCAGTTGTAACGTTTTACTAAGATTTGTATCTCCTTAATGTGAAGCAGCTTAGGATGTTGCTGTATTTTAAAGTATGCTATATGAATTAAATGCAATTATTATTATTCATTTTAGTGTCCGAAAGTGTGTTTTACTATAAAAAAAATGAACAAAATGTTGTCTATTTTATCACCAAAACATCCAATGAAGAGCACCGGACAGACAGTTCGAAACAAAAAAAGATGCTTAAATTAAATGATGTCCAATTAATATTCCAATTTAACAAGCTTTAGTAACACAATGTGCAGCATAGGATCGGTAGGATGTAATGTTAACTCAGAGGACAGGGGTTATGCAATATATGTCTTATTTTACATTTCAATTAAGATGATTCTCTTATCCAAAGTAAATTGTAATAAATGAAATCAACAATAAGGATATCATGGACATTGACTGTTCATCTCCGTCTTTGTTTTGCATATATATTAGGATTATTGTTTACTGTGCTTTACCTTATATTGCCCCTTTCTCTTAGCTTCTCTAAGTCTACCTTGCAGCACAATACAATACACTAAAGTAGAGTATTATCAGCATTTGTCCATAAACAAATGGTTACACACATTAACGGGTCTAATATGTCTGCCTGGTGTTTTCCTGAGTGTTTATATTGAGTGTATCCAATTATGTCTCTGCTTTTAAATGTAAATAGTAATGATGACACTTTCCTCTGTGTGTTTATGAACAATTACACTCAACAATATAATTATTTAAGATGCCAAACACTCTCCATTTATAGCAAAAGGAAGTTACAACACACACAAAGACTTTCCTTCATGTCCTGTTGTACATTTGGAAACAAAAGTAGCAAGCTGATGCAGGGATAAGGCCATGTTCTTTGGAAGAACTTTGTCTTTTCAATTTATTATCTGAGATTTCAACAATCAAACAATACGAAGAACAACTGTTTGTACCTCTCTTTTCCTTATTAAAAACAAGCTTAATGCTGCCATCAAAACATAAGCAAAACATATAATTGAAAACAATTATTATACTGTATGTAAAAAAAAAAAGGAAGAAAAAAAAGTGTGTGTACGTGTATGTGCGCATGTGCGTGTGTGTCAGACATCGGCTGCCGTTATCTGCACTTAAGGGTATCTGCTCTCCTGATTTGTGATTTGCTGAGGAGGTGGAGAGGTTGGATGGAGGGATAAATGGAGGGATAGATAAACCTTTAATCAAAATGAAGATAATGGACACAAATTGAGGACCTGAGTCATATTCTGAACCTAAATGACATATATATTTATTGGATTGTGAGCAATATATCAAACTGGGTCACTTAATCTCCATTATTATTACTTTTTATTATTGCTTTCCCCAGATTCATCAACCTAAAAGTCTTTGTTGGCTTTGGATAAAAGCGTCAGCTCAATGCAATATAATGTAATGTAATGTAATGCTGCAAACACGAGGGCTAATGCACGAATACTGGCGCCTCCTGCTGGAGAAAATACTAAATAATTAAATCTAATGTGTGTCAATTTGGTCATTCTTTTTCTCACTGCAGAAAATATTCATGTCAGCAATTATTTAATTATAATTTAAAAAAGATTAAAGGGAGAAAAAAAGTCATTGTGTTTGAAATAATTAATTAAGCATTTTCTTAAATGTAATGTTATTACCGAAAAACGTTCTAAGATGGTAAATATTTAATTGTTTCTTTTAATGAAAAAAAAGATTATCTTGTGTTTTGTCGGTTCAAAACACTATAGAAGGTATATAATAAAAGTTTTAAAAAATGTATCATAATTATAATTTGCATTATTAAATTAAAGAGATTACAGGGGTTGGACTTGCACATCATTATTTAATGTATTATAACAATAAAATGATATTCAAGGATATGGTGTAGAGGGATATTTATTCATTCATATTCTTTTTTTAATACAATCATATTAGGGGTTTCTGATTCTGTGTCAAACATTTTTCCTGAGAGAAAAGGCACATTTCCCCTTAAAACTGGTTGAAGAATTCAGATGAAAGGTTATGTGTGATTCAGTGGGGAACATTAGATCAGCTTTCCACTGAAGTTCATGTTTTAATGTGACGATTCCCAAAATACCTCATGACTAAACATCCAAAAGCAGAACAGATTCAATTCATTACCGTTGTTAGTTGTTCCAATTAAATATCCTACTTCGCTAGTTACAAATCCCGGTCATCTGTTTCATTATACTAATAAAGCCACTACTACTAGGAAAAAAGTATGTTATTATATTGAACAATATATTATTGTTGGTAGTGTTATGTTTTCTCACTGCCAACATTATCAAATAATAGTGAATTCTGCATCTTAGAGCTCCTAAAGCACAATGTATCTCAATAAAGTCTCTTCTACAGTTATCTTACATTATTATACTGCCCTCACTTTACAAAAACAAAAGCAGGCAAACCACTCAAAAGTCAAAAATCTATTATTTTTTCATGTGTGTGTTTACTAAGAAATGCATTGGACATTTCTACTGCGATCACTGAATGTGTCCTACTTCTTTGTTTTTTTGTTTCATAAAGAAGTTTCACTTTGTATGTGGGTGGATAGATCAATGTGGCGTTCAATTGTCCTCGGAAATTGCAACTTCTGAATCAGGATTTGCTACAGCACAACAAACATTGAGACTAAAGGGAAACTAAATGTGTAGAAGTGAAATAGCAAGGAGACATAGCTGGAATTAGGCTTGGGAAATGTGCAATAGGAATATTTCTACCTGAATGCATAATCGACAACCCCCTACCTGAGAAATTGCAGAATCAGTCACATTAAATAAATAACTTAATTGTTTAATAAATAAAGCGTTTTATTTATGCGAGCACATCATTTTATTTCCAACATCTCTTACCATTTTATTGATATTTCTCTGTATCTTGTATATATAACTTTGCCATATTTGATTTTTCAAATTGTATTGCTATTGTCAAATTGTTTTCATTATTGTAGTACAGACATGTTTCCCATGTTAAAGTTTATTTGTAATATTATAATTATAGTTTTTTATTGTTATTATAATACTTCCCGCGAATCCCGCCTCTTTAAAAGAGTCCTGTAAATCAAACCAACTCAGAAGTCTCTCTCTGTGACAGTTGGGTCCAATTATTCCCAATATTCCTACAGTCTTTGAACGCCTCATGCATGACGGTTAAATGCACCGTCTCTCTTGAAGTGTGAGCAGTGATCGGATGGAGAGCAGCTTTAGTTTGCCAACATTAAACTTCAGTGTGCTTTTACAGGTTAGTACTCCTCTTTGTAATAGCTCCACAAAGTTTCTACTCATTTTAACTGAACTAGTCCTGCTATTGACCGAATCCAAGACATGTTTAGTTTGGGTGTTGTAAAATATAGCATGCATGAAAAGACTTTCACACTGTGGTAAGAACAAAACAATACGAGTGGCTGCATGTATGTGTCTTTGACATTTACTTATTGGTCTATTACAGGCTGAGAGTCACTATTTCAGTTCTCTCAGTTGCTTTTTGTCGTGAGACCGACAGTGGGAGATTGGTTATATTAGGCAAATAAGAAACTCAGAAGTGATGATGATAATATGTGTATATAATGTTGTGAATGGATTTCTTTTTTTACTACTGCGAGGTATGGTATATTTAGATCCTATATTTAAGTAAAAGTACCTCGATGTAAAAATGCTTCATAAAGTCCTGCATTTAAAACCTTACTTCAACTAAGAAGGCTTTCAGCTACATGTTACTTACATTTCAAAAGTTAAAGTACTCATTGTGCAACAGAATGACCCCAACAATTTACATTTAGGAAGGTACAAAGTGCAATATGTACCTCTTAAATACAGTCAGGCCAGAGCCATATAATAGATCTATCTATGTGGCACTGAGTCAGGTATACTGCAGGTGTTTCTAATTCATATCATAAGTACAGTATAATATACAGTATAGTACTTATTTTGCCGCCTTGCAAATACACGCATTTTAATGTTGATGCTGGTTGAAAGCAAACTCATAACTACTATATTAATCATATGTGTAAAATTAGACTCTGGATATAATAATAATAATAATACATTTGATTTATATAGCACACTTTAAAGACAACGTCATCTCAAGGTGCTTCACAAAGCTATAAGAAAAAAAAAAAAAGATATCTAAAAGGAGCATATTGGATAAAATATGACAATATAAAAAAGAAAAGATTAAGAGCATAAAAGGTTTAAAAATGAATAAATAAATGAAGTAAAGGATAGTCAGTAAAATGTGGTGCGGAACAGGTGGGTCTTGAGGCATTTCCTAAAAACTGAGAGTGATGCCGAGGGCCGTATGTTCTCTGGAAGCTGATTCCACAGACGTGGACCCAGGGAGGAGAAAGCACGGTCTCCCATGGTGACCAGTTTTGTCCGCGGAACAGCCAGGAGATTGTAGCTGGCTGACCTGAGTGTGCGTGAGGTATGGGAATGTTTTCTGGTTAGCAGTTCCTAAAATGTTGTGAAAGTGACATCAGAGTACTTTCGAAAATACTGTTAGTTACAAATCAAAAAGAAATTGTGCAGCAACTACAGCAACAATAAGACTATCTTTTAAGCAGAAAAACTAGACTTGGAGATACAAATAGTTGAATGGCCTCTCTTTACCTAGCCTTTTTGATGCTGTGTTAACTAGCATGCTATGTATTAATGAAGGCAGCTCAGGGTCTGCTTTGCGTGGACTTTCTGTTCTATCTTTGAATGAGTGACCACTTCAGGGACACTCTGAGCTATAGTCAAAAGCTTCTGTCACACACATGGACCTCCGGTCAACAACAACAACAAACACCCCCTGCTTCCCTGACTACTTCAAGCAGCTTTAACACACACACACATCCACACACACTCTTTGTGCTTTGATGGCACCCGGTGCACAGGGGTGAGGTGGGAGGCTCGTTTGACTTTAACCTCCCTCATGAAAGCTTTTTTGAAAGGTCACATTCCTGCCTGACCTTCCCTGTATCTCCATCTGTGTGTTTGAGGATGGGTGGGATGGCATTAAAGCACCCATGGGTGGGTCGCAGTAAAGCAAATCCACCTTTTTAAATGGCACCCTGATGCCTGCACACATAACAGTGTGTGACAGCTCCTGTTCAATGTTAAATAACCCAGATTGGCCCACTAGATCATTAAGGTGTACAAAGTGTGTGTGTCCTCATGTGTTGAAAAGCACATTAGACTTTAGTTTGAGCTGCTGTTTCTCAGCTTGTTTTAACAATGACCGCTCTGTGTTGGTTCTCTCTAAATCCTCTTACATTTAAAGTACAGTTGCTTCATGAGGAAGAAAGAGACCATGCTGTACTCACATTAGGATCAACTCTAAAGCTATACAGTATTTGGCTTTTTATGAAACTATTCACTTTATATTGTAAATTATGCAAGCTTTTAAAGACATATTGATCCTCTGCTTCAAATCTGTGCTATATGTTAACACCCAAACAAGTATGTAAACACGTATTTTAAAGAGTGAATATAAGTAATATTTCTACATTTATTTTTGTTAGGTTTGTGTACTCACATTATCTTAGATGTTTCCAACCATTTTCAGAGAAACCCGTTATCTTAATTAAGGTAAAGTGCGTTTCATTTGGTCCCCTGTAATGGTGACATATTCACTTAGATATCATAAATTCACATTTTAGTCCATTTTCAGCCACACTTTAAGAAGAATCTTTTCAGATCTTGGTGGTTTTTAACTCTTATCATTTTCCAGATGAAGCATTTAATTTGTTAGACATATGGATCTTAAGTTAGCAGAGAAACAAGCTGAGCTAACATGCAACACCTGGGCATCAATGTATGCTTTTTCACCATTTAGACTTTTACAAAGTAATCAAACAAGATGGAGAGATGATGCTAATCATGTACTGACTTCTATTCGTCTTTCACAAGCATTTTGCTGTTCTCTGACTTGCATCTCAAAGTGTAGAGCGTGTTTTTTTTAAACGTTTTCAATCTAATGTTTGCAACAGCCCCACCACAAAAAAAAAAAAAAAAGCGATAAGAGAGCCAGGAAGTGTGGTTACATCGTCAAAGCTGAAGCACCGGAAGATGTTCTCCTGCTGCAGTTAGCTGGTTCAAAATCAAGAATAGCACAAATGTAAGGCCAACTATGAGAATTAAAACAGTTACTAAATACGTGCAGTGGTTGGTTGATATGACAGCTAGCAACAAGGTGCCTCAGTTTCACATAGCAAGCTTACTCTTAATGACTCGGTAACAAAAATGTAGGACATTGCTTTAGAAAAAAATGACCTCACTTAACCATACTAACATGCAAATAAAACATGTTTAGTTTTGATGCGGTTTAACACATCTATGTTAAAATGAGTGAAAGTAAAATATTCCATGTTGAGAAATCTAAAACATCTCATTCATTCAATGTGACTGTGTGTTGTTCCCATGACACACAGACTCAGGGTCAGTGAGGCAAGTAGAGTGAAGAAGGAGATGACTCGCTGCTCCTGATCATCACAAAAGTTTTGCAGACTCAGGCGCATGTGGTCACGTATTCCTGATCTGCGTTTAGTATTTCAGCTCTATTAATAGTCAGCCTCCTCTCCACCCCACACACACACACACACACACACACACACACACACACACACACACACACACACACACACACACACACACACACACACACACACACACACACACACACACACACACACACACACACACACACACACACACACACACACACACACACACACACACATACCATGTATATATCACTTCAGGGGACATTACATTGACTTACATGCATTTCCTGGAGACTTATCCTAACCTTAACCATAACCAACACATGCCTAACCCTAACCCTTACCCTTAACCTTACCCTTACCCTAATCCTAAACCTAACCAAGTCTTCACCCTAAAATTAATGATTCCCCTCATGGGGACCTCCAATTTGTCCCCATAAGGGAAGCCAGTCCGCACACGTGACTTTAGGTCCCCACAAGTATAGTAATGCTAGACCACACACACACACACACACACACACACACACACACACACACACGCACGCACACACACACACACACGCTCACCTCTCTTTGGCAGGCCTCATATATCACATCGACCGTCAGCAAGACTTTGCCACCAGCAAATCTGCTGCAGAGGAGGCAACACAAGTAGTTACTGTAGTTAATCACACACGATCATTCTTTTCAATGATTCTTTTGAAATGTTCCCAAGGTTTTTAAGTGCTGACAGCTGCTTCTTACGTCTCCTGAAGGTATGTGTAGTTTTATTTCGGCTTGTTTATTATCTTTCTCTTGCTTTCGAGGAGTGAACAAGGCTCCTCAAACATTTTCCTGTCACTACATAACACACTTTTGATTTGATTTTCTGATGTGTTGGAGAAGTTTGCTGATTTTGTCAAAATATGTTTTTATTTCATTCTAAAATGGAGCACATTTCTCGACACCCATTTTCCCCAGGATAAATAAAACGTCCTGATTCTGATTTGAGAGCCAGCTGTAGCACAACAAGTTGAAACTCACTTTAGAGTTTGCTCGTGTGGTTACGAGTGATGTAATATCTCTTTCTCTGTGTCTTTCTCTCACAGGTAGTTTAAAGCATCAAGGGCGGAAATACAGAAACACCTCCTCTTCTGCCTCCTCCTCCTCCTCTTATCTTTACTCTGGTGAAAAAGGGGCAGTCTGCGAGGAAAGGAGGTTTTACAGCGCGAACAGAAGCCCTCAGATATCACCTGTTAAACTGTTCACTGGAGGTTGTTTGGATATTTGAGCGTAAAAAGCTGCAGCCATGTCTCCTTTCCTGCGGATTGGGTTCTCCAAGTTTGAGATGGATCCGGGCCTGGCCTACCACGAGGAGGTGCTGAACCCCTACTGTGCCGTTTACATGAAGGAGGCCATCGACACAGGTGAGGTACTGCTGGGTTGATTTCCATGTTGAGGAATATATAAGTTATGTGTGACGTAAACAATAAAACGTTGGGTTGTTAGATATGTGGCTCTTGCTCCTCCGTTTTTAACCTCTGGGTGAAACGTAAAAGCTTTTTGTACATTAACGTGAAAGTCGGACTGCCTATAACAGATTGACTCAACTTTAATTCCAGCTCATGAAAGCTGAAACATTTGCACCATATGGCTCTTTCTCTGACAAACATGAATTCCCCTTCAACACGGGAAGAGATTCATTGAATGTCCGGTAAGCACCTGGGTGTTTTGGATCAATATAAAAATGTGGAATTTATTTGAGACTATAACAATGCAACATGTGGCAAAAGGCAAAGTACGAGTCTCTGGAGAATCAGCTTTTTTACTTTCAAGTCATTTTTGTAAATGTAGCTTATAAGCCCCTAAAGATGAGCAAGTTTACATTTGTATAGATATATATAATGTAACACGAGGAGATGTGAGGTATAGGATGGCAGGCTCAAAGAGATAAAGATAGAACTGTAAAGGCGTGTGTCTGCATACATCTTTTAAAAGTTCATTCATTTTTCAATATCTCCATTGCAGTTGTTGAATGTCACATCTTTGGGACACTTCCCAGGGTGATAACAGACTCGGAGCAGATATCTTTGTTCTGCATTCGGTTATCTTTATCCGCTGGCGTATGCGAGTGCATTGTAGAGCTAAGAACAGAGAGGGAGGAAAGAGGAGGGCTCGGAGGTTTCTTTTCCTCCCTGAAACCACAAGACTGAGCCCAGAGAGGCCCGGTTAATATCATGTACACACTCCTCTCTCACTGCAGGGACCATTCATCTTACTTTCATGTCACACTACGTTACACATCTGTGTACATGCCTGAGTGACACACGAGCTAGCAATACAACTTAAAGGGGGAAATATGGAATACCCTGACACTGCTCATGTACTGCCATAATAATGAAAACATGAGCTACATTTAGGTGAACATGTACTGTCAATTATAGTTGAACATGATTGTTGATGCTATAGTGAACTCATTATGTTACTGTTATAGCTGGTGAACTGAAAGATGTTTCTACTTTGTATATTGTGAGTATCTTAACCTAAAGTATATTCATATATCATAATGTATTAGTTGATCAAACATATACTATTTGCCTCCAAAATGTAGTGCAGAAGAAGTATAGAGTAGCATCAAATGGAAATACTCAGGTAAAGTACAGCAACAGAAAAACTGTTCAAATCGCACAGGCAGGCCAAAAAGGAAACACACACACACACACACACACACACACACACACACACACACACACACACACACACACACACACACACACACACACACACACACACACATAGTTGTTCCCATCGGGCACTGCGGCTGATTCATCTTCAAATAAAAGTGATGGAAGAATTGGATAAACAGATTTGGCTATGAAGTCATGTACAAAGTGAAGAGTGTTTGAGGCGCTTTATATCTTTTCTGGACCAAATTCAGAATGCAACATTACAAATGATCATGGGGTTGTTTTTAAGGCAAGTGGCATAATTAGCAGTTAGCACTTTCTAACTTATCTGCTTTTTTTAATCCAGTTTAATGAACATTTTTAAAGTTTATATCGATTGTTGTTTATATTGAATATTACAAATATTCATTTATTCAATGTTTACTCTTAAATGAAATAGCGCATATGAAATCACATTTATAGAATCAAGTCAATCTTGTTGTAGGTTTTACTACAACAAGCCTTGGTTTAGTTGTTCTTAAGGGGGTCTTTTAATGCCAAGTGTACTTCACTCATAATACCACAAGCTTGGTAATTATCCCTTATGAGGATTAAGGATGTTGCGTAAATTATAGCTATTTATACCAGTTTTGAAAGGCAGAAGCAATAACTTTAAATGTATACGATTTAAAGTCTCCAATAAACATACTTAATCAAACACCAACAGATCATAGATCATCTGCTAAAAATGTGCTTTCCTTTATAAATTGTGAGGTGTCCTTGAAAAATGTAAACTCTTTTAAGGCGGCAAAGACTTCAAGCTAAATGCTACTATGGCACGTTTTCACAGAAAAACACAGGAACTGGCTCACACCAAAACACGTCACCTCTCTTTTTGCCGCGAGGTAACTTTCTTTGAAGCTGGTGTAGACTATGTGAGACAACACGGTGTGCTTTTATCAGACGGCAGCTGGCGATGAGCCGATGATGGAGAAGGCTGCAGATCACTTTAGGGGTAGAAAGCTTAGCGGGCTTTACTTTGGAGGCAGCAGCATGGCATGTGGCCGTTATGCAAGTGGATATATGTGATGATATTGCAGAGGAAAATCAGCAGATGTCAATTATTTCCTGGTATATTACCAGAAGTGTTTAGGCCATGTGATATGATTTAATCCCTCAAAACTGTGACACTATAATCAGGCTGCACCATGTGGACAAAATAACTTCATTGGGATCATTTGGACTGATATTGCGATAACGATACAGGACATATTAACCCATTGTTCTAATTATAATGATCAAATATAGTCAAATGATTATGTACTGCAAACAAAATGTGTTACCCATTATGACACTTTGCATAAGATTACCATATTTGAATGGAAATAAATCATATTTATCTGCTTTTAAATGACATTATCTAATCCCCAGAGATTGAAACACTGTACATTCATCCGTTTTCCCAGAGATTAATTCCTGGTGTTGGTTTTCCATTTGGCGGGAAATCTTCTCCATTTTCTAGATGTTAACATTTCAAATGTTTATGTTGAATCCTTAAAGGATCCGGCAGGAGATATTTTACATTTTTGTTATTTCCAACCTGTGATTTCAGCCGGAAGCCAATTTGTTCTTTGTGAAGATGTACAATCTCTAACAAAAAAAGTAATAAATTCATACATTCACTATTTAAAAAGTGCTTGATAATATTATAAATCAGCATTACCTTGTTTACAGAAGACCTTTCTTAAACATAAATAAGAAAAGGTGATTTTTTTTGGGGACTATTTTCATTGGCGGATTAATACAAATTGGTTCTCTAGTGATTATGTTGGGCAGCAGGATATGTTTAGCATTTAGCATGTATCAATGTTTTAATGTTATGTACAGTGTTGTAAGCATTAGGACACAATAAAAGGCCATTGTGCTGATGAATGGCAAACGTTAATGACTATTAAATCACCTTTACCATAAGATCAGCATATTTTAAATACTGATTTAAAAAAGGGAAGACACTCTAAAACTCCTGCAGTGAATGACAATTTTTTGTAGGACATTTATTTGGTTTTCGCACAGGATTTTTAGATATTTATTGGAATCAAAGTTCAAATAAAAAGTGAAAATCTCTAAAATATCTTATCTTTTGTCTGTTATTATCAAAAAGTAAAGAACCTGCCAAATTAAGTAGCTTCTTTGTCATTTTTGTTTTTCCAGAGAAGGGCCAAGTGCACAAGCAGAAGAAGCCCACCATGTACCCCCCATGGAGCACCACGTTCGATGCCCACGTCCACCCCGGGCGCATCATGCACGTGATGGTGAAGGACCGCACGGCCGAGCTCAAGTCCGAGGCCACCGTGGCTCTGGACTCTCTGGCAACGCAATGCAAGAAGGAGAACAGCAAGCTGGAGACCTGGGTGAGTGTTCACATTAGCATTTAAATATATGTTAAAACTCTCATGGTGTGATCTGAACCAATCAAATATATTTTACTAAATGTGGAGAATACCGTGTGTGTGTGTGTGTGTGTGTGTGTGTGTGTGTGTGTGTGTGTGTGTGTGTGTGTGTGTGTGTGTGTGTGTGTGTGTGTGTGTGTGTGTGTGTGTGTGTGTGTGTGTGTGTGTGTGTGTGTGTGTGTGTGTGTGTGTGTGTGTGTGTGTGTGTGTGTGTGTGTGTGTGTGTGTGTGTGTGTGTGTGTGGACTGATGAGCATCAAGGTTGGCTGACTCCTGACTCCAAGTAGCTCTTGAAGAAGTCTTTAGCCTAGGGGTTCACATACTTCTTCCACCCTGCACTGTGAATGTTTACATGGTGTGTTCAATAAAAACATGAAACATATAATTGTTTGTGTGGTATTAGTTTAAGCAGACTGTGTGTGTCTATTGTTGTGACTTAGATGAAGATCAGAACACATTTTATGACCAACTGATGCAGAAATCCAGGTCATTCCAAAGGGTTCACATTTCACTTTTTCTTGCAACTGTAACATCTCTAAACACAAAGTAAGCTCTCACCTCTCACATATTTCTAGTGAAGTAAAAAGTAGCGGTACTGCATGTAAAGGGAAGTACCAAGAGTTGTTCTGAACAAATACACATACTGTAAGGTTACACATTTACCCAACAAAAGGTCCCAGTTCGACCCATCAATGAGTGCAACCTCAGAGGTGATAATCTCATGTCATCCTGTCATAGTAAACTGCAACATCGAGTATTTAGGGCAGTGTGGTGTGTGTGTGTGTGTGTGTGTGTGTGTGTGTGTGTGTGTGTGTGTGTGTGTGTGTGGTGTGTGTGTGTGTGGTGTGTGTGTGTGTGTGTGGCGTGTGTGTGTGTGTGTGTGCGTGCGTGTGTGTGTGTGTGTGTGTGCACGTGTGTGTGTGTGTGTGTGTGTGCACGTGTGTGTGTGTGTGTGTGTGTGTGTGTGTGTGTGTGTGTGTGTGTGTGTGTGTGTGTGTGTGGTAAGGAGGCCATAATATTTTTGACTCATGGCTGAAATTAAGTTTCTCCAGCTCTCCCCAGGTTGGCAAAAAAATGCATCTCAAAATGCATCAGATTGATGCTTTAAAATATGGAATATTCAACATTTTCTTCCGGGGGAGCATGCCCCCGGACCCCCAGAGGGATAATATCCTTCTCACCTTTTTCACCCCTAACCCGTTTTTCATGTCTGGTGTGTTGAATTGAGCAACAGGCCCAGCGGTGTTTGTACGGTTGAGATTATGAAACTTCATGACTCTGACCTTGGAGGAAGAAGTGTGTGTGTGTGTGTGTGTGTGTGTGTGTGTGTGTGTGTGTGTGTGTGTGTGTGTGTGTGTGTGTGTGTGTGTGTGTGTGTGTGTGTGTGTGTGTGTGTGTGTGGTGTGTGTGTGTGTGTGTGTGTGTGTGTGTGGTGTGTGTGTGTGTGTGTGTGTGTGTGTGTGTGTGTGTGTGTGTGTGTGTGTGTGTGTTTTTCCTGGACCCGCTTTTTGGCAACTCCAGCTAAAAATCCAGATGGGTTTACTCAATTTCGAGTCAAATGAGTAAATGTTAGAAGTGGTAATCCGTCTTTTATTCATTAACAAAATGAACAAATGGGCTTTTTTAGACTACATTCATTATGCGTTTTATGAGAGTAATACCAGGAAAGCAAAAATAATAACATTTCTGATTAGATTAACCTGTGCCTCTCCTCCTATGATGTATTAAATATCTGCAGTGAAAGAAGTCTATGTTGTACCCTTGATGGGTTTTTCTTGTGTTGTGTAACAAGCTCTGTTTTAGTAATCCCAACTAAATCCTTTTTAGAATACATAACACCACTGTATACCAAGATCTAATGTGTTTAACTAATACAATAATAAGGACAATCCAATAAAAAAGTTAAGGAGACATTTTCTATTTGGAATGAAAATAATGAGCATGAATTATAAATCCTAGAGCAGTTGTTTCT